>NW_025920272.1:0-130079 GCF_902686445.1 Sciurus carolinensis | reverse complement strand
ACTCAAGAACATCTACTTGGAAAGTTCACATTTAAAGAAGGAAATCAGGGATATTAGGCATGCAGCAATTCTGTGGTGCATATAACCATTGAAAAGAAAAAATATTTTGTATTTTTTGAATGTTTTAGAATCTGTTGTTCCTGGACAATAACTCTCATAGCAACTTTAGATTTTCTTTAAAATTTTCTGTTTTTTTTTAAATTCAGGTTTCAGCCATATCAGGTCTACATTTTTTCATTTTAGTAGAGATTTATTATGTTTTAAATTCTGATGAGGAGAACTATTTACTTTGATAGCTATCACTTAGAGCTGGCTTTCCAATTCTATACTTGTGTAAATTTTGGTGTTTTGGTGCTACTGGTATGGTAGAAGAAAAGTCTTTCCTCATTGGTCATGTGTTGGACAAGCAAAATCAGCATGATTTTAATCTGCTGTCCAATGCAAACAACAGGAGAGAGCCATGAATTTGCAAAGGCATTCACGTCCATTGGTTTATTTTTGCAGACCATTAGCAATGAAAGAAAAATTTAGTATGTGTTCACTGAATTTATCTTTTGAATTCCAACAGCTTTCTGCAGTTCTTGCCCTACAGAAAAGTCCATAGCACTTCCATTTTTCAATACTCAGCTTTTAAACTTTGTACAGTTCTGATCTTGCAGCATGAGGCATGGGTCAAAATGATATTATGCACTGCAGAACTGTGCTTCTCACATCATTGTCAAGCACTTGTTTCATCCATCACATTCATTTTCTTAGAGCATCTTTGCACCAGGGTGTGACACTATCCTGTAGTCTACATCCTCCATGGCCTGCTATAAAGAACCTGGACATCATTACAGAGGGCTTGTGCCTGAGAGGTATGAGTCAGTTCAGGAGGATGAACCCGTATGCCAAGGCAGATTTTCCAGATATAAGTGCATTTAAAGGTAAGTTGAAAGGATCATTGGAAACTCAGGCCAAGAAAATTTCTGGGGGTGAGCTAATTGCAGGGCAGTAGCAAATGTAGTGGGGCCTGGCAGATGGAGTGTGCACAGAACAGCTCTACTTTTTTGGCTAGCTGCCTCCTGGCCTCCATCACACATGCTAAATGACTCAATTCCTTCTCTCCTCTCTAGGGAGGACAGCAGGCACCCACTTCCACCTAGAATAAAGTTCAACATCAGAGGTTTGAGCTGTCACCTGTTCAGTCATTGTAGAAAAGAAGGAGCATCCTGCAAGAGTTTTGTGATGTTTTTCAATTCAATCATCACCTAACCCACTGAACTGCAGGTTAGGCACCCCAGCCTTATGTCCAAACCTGTCACCAGTCATCAAAGCACATGGCTGTGAGGACCCTAGGTTATTTCCCTGACTAAGCAGTACAGTGGGTGAGTTGAGGATTGGAGGAGCTGTGTGCAAGGTCAGTGTCACTAGGTCCAGTGCCTTGCTGGGTTATTCTTGAGTGAGCAATTAAACATGCTTCTTTGACTTCCCCTGACCACTAGACCTGGTGGAGACCAACAACCTGTAGAAGAATAGGAGTCACCAAATGGCCAGCATGCCTGGGGCAGGTTGAATGAGGATGCTGCTCCCTAGCAGGCCTCAAGTGTAGTGCAGGCTGTCAGTTTTCAGAGGGGTTCCTTGTCCAGGAAGGAGCTGGAACACTCGGGTCAGATATGCTGCACCCCCAAAACACCCTCTCCCCTTCCAGTGGGTGAAGAAGTCAGGATTGGATTTGTTGAGAACAACAGGCCCCTGGGGCTGCCTACCTTGGTCTTCCCTCCTAATACCACAACTGAGCCAGGGATCAAAAGTGTTTCTGGTGTCCATGGGCACCATGTCACCATGCTGCAGTCAGACTGCCTTTCTATGACATCACCAGGGATCTGTAGAGTGGACAGGATTTCACAGCATGCACTCATACGTACCCAAGGCTCCCAAGGCCTAGAAGCAGCCCCTGGGGAGAAAAACCAAGTGCCCTCTCCTGAAAGAGCCTGGAATCTCCATGACCGTCAATCTCAACTGGCTGGAAGTCAACCTGTTACACTTGTCTTGTGATTTGCTGTCATTTCATAGGAACATTGTTAACAAACTTAGGCATTTCTTTGAGAAGGAGCTAAACCAGTGTAGCAAGGTTTTGATAGAAGTGAATGATAGAATGCTCAATGGAAGTGACTCTCTGAAAACTAATCTTAGTTCAATGATTGCTGAAAGGAGTGCATTCAAGAGGACCTCAGGAAGTTTCTAAATTGGTTGAGGCTTCTTTTTTATCTGCTACCATATGTTTGGCTTAGGGTCACATATCCCCTTGAGCCATCACCTCTTCCCTTTGTGTATTTATACTTACAAGTAGAATCTCACTAATTTGCCTATTCCCTCCCAAATTTAGGGATGCTGGCATTGCACTGGAGAACCTCTTGCGGCAAAACTATAAATCCATATGCAGTAAAATAAAATTAAACCTCTATGTCTCACCCTGCACAGAACTCAACTCAAAATGGATCAAGAACTTAGGAATTAGACCAGAGAGGCTGCATCAAATAGAAGATAAAGATAGCCCGAATGTTCTTCATGTTGGCTTAGGATCAGACTTCCTTAACAAACCTCCCAAAGCAAAGGAAATGAAAGCAAAAATTAATAAATGGTATGGACTCAAACTAAAAAGCTTTTTCTCAGCAAAGGATACAATCAAGAATGTGAAGAGAGAGCCTACAGAGTGGGAGAAAATCTTTTCCACATGCACTTCAGATAGAGCACTTATCTCCAAAAGTTATGAAGATCTTACAAACTTTACAACAAAAATACAAAGAACCCTATCAATAAATGGGCCAAGAATCTGGACAGGCACGTTACAGAAGAAGACACACAGACAATGAATAAATATATGAAAAAGTGTTCAACATCTCTAGTAATTAGAGAAATGCAAATTAAAAAAACTCTAAGATTAACTCTTACTCCAATTAGAATTGTTTTTATCAAGAACACAAACAATAATAGATGTTGGCATGGATGTGGGTAAAAAGGCACACTTTTACATTGCTGGTGGAGTTGCAAATTGGTGCAGCCACTCTGGAAAGCAGTATGGAGAACCCTAAGAAAACTTGGAATGGACCCACCTTCTGACCCAGTTTTTCCACTCCTCGGTTTATACCCTAAGGACCTAAAATCAGCAAACTACAGTAACACAGTCACATCAATGTTCATAGCAGCTCAGTTAACAATAGCTAGATTGTGGAAACAACATAGATGCCCTTCAACAAGTGAATGAATAAAGAAATTCTGGTATATATACATAATGGAATACTATTCAGCCATAAAGAAGAATAATATTATGGTATTTGCAAATAAATGGATGGAACTGGAGAATATCATGCTAAGTGAAATAAGCCAATCCCACAAAACCAAAGACCGAATGTTTTCCCTGATAAGTGGAGGATGATATATAATGGGGTGGGGGTGGGGAATGAGAGAATAATTGGGAACTTTAGAATATGTAGAAGAAAATGAGAGGGAGTGGGTATGAAAAATGGTGGAATGAGACAAGCATCATGTACATGTATGATTACACGAATGGTACGAATCTGTATTGTGTACAACCATAGAAACAAAATTATATACCTCATGTGTGTATAATGAATCAAAATGCAGTCTGTAAAAAATTAAAAGCCAAATAAAAATAATAAAAGTACAACTTATCAAAATTGGAGAGGTGCCATGAAAGCAAGGATGTGGAGCATTTAGAGCAACAAATGCATCAATTTTAAGAGATCTAAAATAAAAATCTAATCTTCTACCTTGAGAAACTAGAGAAAGAAGAGCAAACTAAATCTATACAAAGTAGACAGAACTAAAAGGTGAGAAACCAATGAAATGGGGCTGGGGCTAGAGCTCAGTAGCGGAGTACTTGCCCGGCATGTGTGAAGTAGTGGGTTCAATCCTTAGCACCACATAAAAATAATAAAACAAAATAATATAAAGCATTCTGTTCATCTACAAGTATAAAATATAAAAATTTTAAAAAGACAAATCAATGAAATGGGAAATCAACAGATAAAAAAAATCAAAACCCAAAACTTCTTTGTTAAGAACAATAAAAGTTGAGAAACCTGTCACCATGCTAACCATGAAAAGAGGAGTCACAAATCACATCACAAATGAAACAGTACTCAAAACAGGATCTCACAGACATTAACAGTAAAAATAAGAATATCATGCACAGCACTATGTTTGCAAATTTGATATAGATTGATTCTTTAAATGATACAATCTACCAAAATGCATACAAGGAGAAATAACCTCAATAGATCTGTACATGTATGTTAAAGACAGTGAATTAACAGTAGCTTCCAAAAAGAAAACATCAGATTCAGATGGTTTCACTGGTGAGTTCTATTAAATATGCAATCAAGAAATACCAATTTCTACAATGTCTATCAAGAAACAGAAGTAGGGCTGGGGATATAGCTCAGTTGGTAGAGTGCCTGCCTCGCAAGCACAAGGCCCTGGGATCAATCCCCAGCACTGCAAAAAAAAAAAAAAAAAAAAAAAAGAAAGAAAGAAAAGAAAGAAAAATAAACAGAAGCAGAAGCAGAGGGAATGCTTCCTAACTCATTCTTTGAGGAAAGCATCACCCTAATACCCAAGTCAGATATTAAAACAAAGGAAAACTAGATCAGTTTCTCTCAAGAGAAAAAAAAAATCCAACAACAAAATCCTCAACCAAATCAGGGTAGGGATGTGTAGCTAGTGGTATGACATATGTTAAAAAGGCTGTGAGTTCAAGAAACTATGCAACTCCTCAAATGAAACACAGTCAACACTACAGCTTATAGGCACAGGCAATAACTTTCTCAATAGGAACCCAAAAACTCAGGAAATAATGCAAAGAATTAATAAATAGGACATCAAATTAAAAGGCTTCTGCCCAGTAAAGAAAACAATTAGGAATGTGAAAAGAGAACCTACAGAATGGATGAAAATCTTTGCTGGCTACTCTTCTGATAATTAATATCTAGAATATTTAAGGATTTTACACTAAAAAAAAAAAAAACCTCTTACACCAAAAATTTACACCCAAAAACAAAATAATATTTTAATAAATGGGAAAATAAATTAAAGACACTTCTCAAAAAAAGAAGTGGCCAACAAATATAAGAAATGACCAACAAATATAAGAAATAAAGTTCAACATCATTAGCAATTTTGTAAATGCAAATCAAATCTACACTGAGATTTCATGCACAACAGTCAGAATAGCAGTCATCAAGAACAAAATAATAATAAATGCTGGAGAGGACATAGAGAAAAAGGAACATTTTTACACTGTTGGTGGGACTGAAAATTAGTACAACCACTGTGGAAATCAGTATAAATTTTCCTTAGAAGACTAGGCATGGAACCACCACATGACCTAGCTATACCACACCACAGTATTTATTCAAAAGAATGGAACTGGAGACCCTTATATTAGGTGAAATAAGGCAAACTCATAAGGTTAAGGATCATGAGTCTCTGTCACATGCAGAAGCTAGAGAAGAAAGAAAGAAAGAAAGAAGAAAGAAAGAAAGAAAGAAAGAAAGAAAGAAAGAAAGAAGAGAGAGAGTGGAGGTGGGGAAATCTAAAAATCAAAGAGAAGTCAGTAGAGAAAAGATATCAAGGAGTGGGAGGTGGGGGGGTGGGGTTTGATGGAGAGTGATATTGGCCAAATTTCATTAATATATTATATGCATCTATGAATATATAACAACAAATCCCATCATTTACAAACTATAATTCACCAATTTTTAAAAATATGGGAGAAAAAATCAATATATAAAAAAGTATATACCACAACCAAGTAAGATTTACTCCAATGATGGAAGGATGGTAGAACATGTGAAAACTGATTGCAGTAAATTACTCATAAAACAGCTGAAATAATAATCCTAAGTTCAAGTTAAGAGTTGCAGAAAAATCATTTGCCAATATCCAACACCATAATAAAAACTGTCCATAAGCTAGGAATAAGGAACTTATTAAATTCAATAAAGAACATCTACCAAAAGAATTGCAGTTAACATGATATTTAACAGTGAGAAACTAGCTTTCTTATTAAGAACAATAGCAAGGTATGAATGTTCCCTCATATCAAAAGATATATTAGAAATTCACAAGACACATTGAAATAAAAGGTATAAAGATACAAAGATTGGCTGGGTTTGATCCCCAGCACAATATATATAAATATATATATATATATATGAAAGGAAAAAGTAAACTGTCAATGTTTACTGATGTTATGATTATAAATGTAAAAATAGAAAACACAAATACAAAATTTCCAGGAACTGCTAAGCAATAACAAGATAATAGGTTAAAAACTGAATACACAACAGTTAATTGCCAACTGGGTATGGTGTTACACACCTGTAATCCCCAAATGACTCAGGAATCAAAGGTAGGATTGCCTGGGTGATTTAGCAGGACCCTGTTTCAAAATAAAAGTTTAAAAAGCAACAGTGATATAATTCTGTGACAGAGGCCTCGCCTAGCCCACACAAAGCTCTTTTTTTCAATGCCTAGTACCACAACAATGGTACAAAAATAAAATTTAAAAGAATTCTGAAGAATATTGAAATAATTTTTTTAAAAAAATGAAAACTAATGAAAAAAATAAAAGGGATACATGCAACTAAATAGAAAATGACAGAAGTCTAAACATGACAATTGCATTAAATAAAATGTAAATTGTTTAAACACTAATAAAAAATTATCCAATTAGATTTTTAAAGAAACTGCCAAAATTCAGTCCAAAGAAAATCATTATGATATAGGTGGTTAAAAAAAAGATTATACCACACAAATACATATACTTAAACACAAAAACATGATAGAGTTAATCTTTTTTACCAGATAGACCAGATTCAAGAAAAATAACAAGGGCTAAAGAAGGATGATTAAGACAAAGGGGTCAATTTGTCACTTTTGAAATGGTAGAGAGAGGTAGGACACTATAATGGTGTACACATCAGTCATTAAGTATTTGTCCAAACTCATAGAAAGTACAAGACAGGAGGGAAACCTAATGTAAATGATAAACTTTGTTTGGTGATGCATGAATACAGGTTTTATGATTTTAACAAATATGCCCCCATGGTACAGGGTGTTAATGAGGGAGAACATGCCTATGTTGAGGGCAGGAGATACATGGATATCTCTGGTACCTTCCTATAAACCTAAATCTGCTCCAGAAAGTAAAGTCTACTTTAAATAAAATTCACTGGAAGGGTCAACAGCAGATTTGACTGGCAAAAGAAATAAATAAGCTACATGAAGGGGTGCTGGATTTTATCAAATGCTTTTTCTGCATCTATTGAAATAATCATGTGATTCTTAACTTTAAGTCTGCTGATATGGTGAATTACATTTATTGATTTCCTGATGTTGAACCAACCTTGCATCCCTGGGATGAAACCCACTTGATCATGGTGCACTATATTTTAATGTGTTTTTGTATGTGATTTGCTAAGCTTTTGTTGAGAATTTTTGCGTCGATGTTCATTAAGGATATTGGTCTAAAATTTTCTTTCCTCAATGTTTCTCTGCCTAGTTTAGGTATCAGGGTGATATTGGCTTCATAGAATGACTTTGGGAGAGTTCCCTCTTCTTCTATTTCATGGAATACTTTGCAAAGTATTGGAATGAGCTCTTCTTTAAAGGTTTTGTAGAACTCAGCTGAGAACCCATCAGGTCCTGGACGTTTCTTTGTTGGTAGGCTTTTGATGACTTCTTCTATTTCATTACTTGAAATTGGTCTATTTAAATTGTGTATGTCCTCCTCGTTTAGTTTAGGCAATTCATATGTCTCTAGAAACTTGTGGTTATCTTCGAAATTTTCTATTTTGTTGGAGTATAGATTTTCAAAATAGCTTCTAATTATGTTTTGTAATTCAATCTTATCTGTTGTGATATTTCCTTGTTCATTCCGAATTTTGTTGATTTGGGTTTTCTCTCATCTTTTCTTTGTTAGTGTGGCCAAGGGTTTATCAATTTTGTTTATTTTTTCCAAGAAACAACTATTTATTTTGTCAATTTTTTGTATTGTTTCTTTTGTTTCAATTTCATTGATTTCAGCTCTGAGTTTAAGCATTTGATAAAATACAGCACCCCTTCATGCTCAAAACACTAGAATAAATAGGGATAAAGAAAACATCCCTTAACATTGTAAAGGCCATCTACACTAAACCCATGGCTAAATCATTCTAAATGGTGAAAAACTGAAAGCATTCCCCCTAAAATCTGGAACAAGGCAGGGATGCCCTCTTTCACCACTCCTATTCAATATCATCCTTGAAACTCTAGCCAGAGCAATTAGACAGACCAAAAAAATTAAAGGGATACTAATAGTAAAAGAAGAACTCAAACTATCCCTATTTGCTGATGATATGATTATATACATAGAGGAACCAGGAAATTCCACCAGAAAACTTTTAGAACTCATAAGTGAATTCAGTAATATAGGAGGATATAAGATCAATGCTCATAAATCTAATGCATTTTTATACATAAGTGATGAATCTTCAGAAAGAGAAGTTAGGAAAACTACCCCATTCACAATAGTTTCAAAAAAAATAAATTACTTGGGAATCAGTCTAACCAAAGAGGTGAAAGACCTCTATAATGAGAACTACAGAACACTAAGGAAAGAAACTAAAGAAAACCTTAGAAGATGGAAAGATCTCCCATGTACTTGGATAGGCAGAATTAATATTGTGAAAATGGACATACTACCAAAAGTGCTATACAGATTCAATGCAATTCCAATTAAAATCCCAATGACGTACCTTACAGAAATAGAACAAGCAATCATGAAATTCATCTGGAAGAATAAGAAACCCAGAATATCTAAAGCAATCCTTCACAGGAAAATTGAAGCTGGGGGTATTGCAATATCAGAACTTCAACTATACTACAAAGCTATAGTAACAAAAACGGCATGGTATTGGTTCCAAAATAGACAGGTAGATCAATGGTACAGAATAGAGGACACAGACACAAACCCAAATAAATACAATTTTCTAAAACTAGACAAAAGTGCCAATATGCAATGGAGAAAAGATAGCCTCTTCAACAAATGGTGCTGGGAAAATTGGAAATTCATATGCAACAGAATGAAACTAAACCCATATCTCTCACCATGCATGAAACTAAATTCAAAATGGATTAAAGACCTCAGAATCAGACCAGAGACCCTGCATCTTATAGAAGAAAAAGTAGGTCCAGATCTTCAACATGCCGGCTTAGGACCAGACTTCCTCAACAAGACTCCCATAGCACAAGAAATAAAAGCAAGAATCAATAACTGGGATAGATTCAAACTAAAAAGCTTTCTCTCAGCAAAGGAAACTATCAGCAATGCAAAGAAAGAGCCTACAGAGTGGGAGAAAATCTTTGCCAATCATACTTCAGATAGAGCACTAATCTCTAGAATCTATAAAGAACTCAAAAAACTCTACACCAAGAATACAAATAACCCAATCGACAAATGGACTAAGGAAATGAACAGACACTTCACAGAAGAAGACCTACAAGCAATCAACAAACATGGAAAAATGTTCACCATCTTTACTAATAAGAGAAATGCAAATCAAAACCACCCTAAAATTCCATCTCACCCCAATTAGAATGGCAATTATAAAGAATACAAGCAACAACAGGTGTTGGCGAGGATGTGGGGAAAAAGGTACACTCATACATTGTTGGTGAGGCTTGCAAGTTAGTGCAGCCACTCTGGAAAGCAGTATGGAGATTCCTTAGAAAACTTGGAATGGAACCACCATTTGACTCAGCTGTCCCACTCCTTGGCCTATACCCAAAGGACTTAAAATCAGCATACTACAGAGATACCGCCACATCAATGTTCATAGCTGCTCAATTCACAATAGCCAGCGTGTGGAACCAACCTAGATGCCGTCAATTGATGAATGCATGAAGAATCTGTGGTATATACATATATACAAAGGAATATTACTCAGCCATAAAGAATGATAAAATTATGGCATTTGCAGGCAAATGGATGAAATTGCAGAATATCATGCTAAGTGAGTTAAGCCAATCTCAAAAAACCAAAGAAAGAATAATCTCGCTGATAAGTGGATGATGACACATAATGGGGCATGGGAGGGGTTAGTTTTAGGGTGAGAGTTAGGGTTAGGGAGGGGGGCAAGAATGGAGGAAGGAAGGACTGTATAGAGGGGAAAAGAGAGGTGGGAGGGGTGGGGGGAAGGTTTAGGGTTAGGTTAGGGTTAGGGTTAGGGGGGAAGGGAAAAATAACAGAATGAATCAACATTACCCTATGTAAATTTATGATTACACAAATGGTATGCCTTTACTCCATGTTCAAACAGAGAAACAACATGTATCCCATTTGTTTACAATAAAAGAATTAAAAATTTAAAAAATTAAAAAGAAATAAATAAGCTACAGATAATTGAATTGAGATTATCTAGTCTGAGAACTCTAAAGAAAAAACAAGTGAAGAAAACTCTACAAGGTTTCAAAGACCTACATGTTAATCATCAAGCATACCAATGTATGCATAATGGGAAACCCAGAAGAGGAGAAAAGGATAGACCATTTGAGTAATGTTCAAAAACATCCAAAATCTTTATGAACTCCAATATGGATACCATAAAAAACATACACACTTAAATTCATCACAGATAAACTATAAAGGTTAAATATTAAGAGAACTTTCTTGAAAGTAGAAAGCTTATTCCATACAAGGGATGCTCAGTAAGATTAATAGAAGGGCTAGGCCTGTAGCTCAGTGGTAGAGTGCTTGCCTAGCATGTGTGAGGCACTGGGTTTGATTCTCAGAACCACATATAATTAAATAAAATAATTATCCATCAACAACTTAAACAAATTTTTGAAAGAATTAATGGCAAAGCCCTTACAGAAATCAGAGTCAGATAACTGGGATAGGGCTGAGGTTGTGGCTCAGTGGCACAATGCTTGCCTAGCATATGTCAGGCACTGGGTTCAATCCTCAGCACAACATAAAAAAATAAATAATGTCTACCTACAACTAAAAAAAGAAAAAGAGAAGGTTCACCTCCCGATCGTCCGACAACAGTCAGCAAACTGATCGCTGACCACCAGTGGAGCACCAGCTGCCTGCTGTCCCTTGGAAGTTCACTGTTACCGTACTTGCAGATTTGATTACACCTGGCTGCTGCCATTTTGAGACAATAGCCAGACCTCATAGGACTCCTGGCCAGACTGACAGAGCCCCGTCTCCAGGATCCCTCAGCCTAACCGATCACTCCCTGCCTCTGGGGCCCTCACATCAACTGACTGCTCCCTGCCACCAGGACCCCCAGACCAACTGACTGCACCTTATCACCAGGACCCCAGACCGACTGATTGCACACAGCCTCCAGGATCCCACAACCACACCAAACACACCGGACCTCCAGGACCCCTGCCGGACCAACCGCATCCCATCTCCAGGACCTCCAGCTAACCATGTCCACCCCTGAGCTGCAGCTCCCCATTTGCCAACACATTTGGAAGCCAGAGTGGCCATCTTGGATAATCCTCAAAGCCATAACTCAGATTCTTGGGTGGGGCAAATCCCATCCTGTAACACCTGCTGAAGGCTTGATGCTCATTGTCAGGTAACTCTCATGCATCAGGCTACTGAACATTGGGAGGTTTCATTAGTAAATGACTGTTATACAGTAGATTTTCTTTTTTCTCCTTTTTAAAAAATTTAAGTTTTATTTCTTTACTTTCCTTGCTCTCTTTTCCTTTTGTTTACCTGTTCCCTCAGAGTCTCTTTCTCCCTTTTTTGCATGCTAACATTCGATACATTTTGATTACACTCTCACACTTTCTATTTTCTAGAACTTCTATATATTCTTTTCTTATTCCATTAACAGTCACATTCTACATCCCTCTGTATCCTCTTTGTTCTCTATTAGAAACCACAGACCTTATTGCAAACATGTTTGCTTTACCAAAGATTATATTTGAACTCATTTTGTTTACTATGACAATTGTGTTATTGTCCCCATAGGGGCTATTTGGTCGAGGATTGCATAGTGTCTGATTTGGGCAATGCTAATATTGATCTCCCCTTAAAGAAAGGGTTTTGGAAAACTATAGGGCCAATATAAGCCTATAGGGGGAAATCTGCAATACCCCAGATCTGCACTGCTAGAGGGGAAGATACATGAACAACTTGAAAAAACAAGGGAAGAAAATGATCCAAACAAATCTAGATTCTATATTAATAGAATCCAATGACAGTATGTTAGAAGAAATGTCAGAAAAGGACTTCAGATTATACATGATTAAGATGATTCACGAAGCAAAGGATGAGATAAGAGAGCAAATGCAGGCAATGAATGATAATACCAATAAGCTGAAAGAGCATCTGCAGGAAGCAAAAGATCATTTCAACAAAGAGAGAGATTCTCAAAAAAAAAAAAAAAAACAAATGGAAATCCTTGAAATGAAGGAGACAATAAACCAAATAAAAAACTCAATGGAAAGCATCACCAAAAGACTAGACCACTTGGAAGACAGAACCTCAGACAATGAAGACAAAATATTTAATCTTGAAAATAAAGTTGCCCAAACAGACAAGATGGTAAAAAATCATGAACAGAATCTCCAAAAACTGTGGAACATCTTGAAAAGACCAAAATTAAGAATTATTGGGATTGAGGAAGGCACAGAGATACAAACCAAAGGAATGAACAACCTATTCAATAAAATAATATCAGAAAAATTTTCCAAACCTGAAGAATGAAATGGAAAATCAAATACAAGAGGCTTACAGAACACCAAATGCACAGAATCACAACAAATCCACACCAAGGCACATTATAATGAAAATGCCTAACACTCCAAATAAAGATAGGATTTTGACGTCCATGAGAGAAAAGCATCAGATTACATATAGGAGGAGACCAATACGGATAGCAGCCGACTTCTCAACCCAGACTCTAAAAGCTAGAAGGGCCTGGACCAACATATTTCATGCTCTGAAAGAACATGGTTGCCAACCAAGAATCCCATACCCAGGAAAACTAACCTTCAGATATGAAGATGAAATAAAATCCTTCCATGATAAACAGAATGGATTAAAAAGAAAGACCCAACAATATGCTGCCTGCAAGAGACTCATCTCATAGAAAAAGACATCCACAGACTAAAGGTGAAAGGATGGGAGAAAAACCTACCACGCATATGGACTCAGTAAAAAAGCAGGGGTTTCCATCCTTAAATCAGATAAAGTGGACTTCAAGCCAAAGTTAGTCAGAAGGGATAAAGAAGGACATTTCATACTGCTTAAGGGAACCATAAATCAGGAAGACATAATGATACGAAATATTTATGCCCCAAACAATGCTGCATCCCTGTACATCAAAAAAATCCTCCTCAATTTCAGGAATCACATAGACCACAACAAAATAATTCTGGGTGACTTTAATGCACCGCTGTCACCATTAAATAGATCTTCCAAACAAAATCCAACCAAAGAAATCATAGAACTCAATAACACAATCAATAACCTAGACTTAATAGACATATGTAGAATATTCCATCCATCAACAAGCAGATTCACTTTCTTCTCAGCAGCCCATGGAACGTTCTCGAAAATAGACCATATGTTATGCCACAAAGCAGTCCTTAGGAAATGCAAAAAAATAGAGATACTGCCTTGTGTTCTATCAGATCATAATGGACTGAGAGTAGAAATCAATGACAAAATAAAAAACAGAAATTACTCCAACACCTGGAGACTAAATAATATGCTATTGAATGAAACATGGATAACAAAAAACATCAGGGAGGAGATTAAAAAGTTCTTAGAGGTCAATGAGAATGACAATACAACATATCAAAATCTCTGGGACACTATGAAATCGGTACTAAGAAGAAAATTCATTGCATGGAGCGCATTCCAGAAAAGAATGAAAAGTCAGCAACTAAATGACCTAACATGACAGCTCAAAGCCCTAGAAAAAGAAGAACAGAATACCAGCAAATGTAGTAGAAGACAGGAAATAATTAAAATCAGAGCTGAAATCAATGAAATTGAAACAAAAGAAACTATTCAAAAAACTGACAAAAAATGTTGGTTATTTGAGAAAGTAAACAAAATAGAGAAACCCTTAGTCACATTAACAAAGCGAAGGAGAGAGAAGACTCAAATTACTAAAATACATGATGCAAAAGGAAATATCATGACTGACACCACAGAGATACAGAACATAATGAGAAGTTACTTTGAAAATCTGTATTCCAACAAAATAGAAACTACCGAAGACACTGACAAATTTCTAGAGACATATGCTCCTCCCAAACTGAACCAGGAGGACATACACAACTTAAAGAGATGAAAAAAATAAAAAATAAATAAACAGATCAATATCAATCATTGAAATAGAAGAAGCCATTAAAAATCTACCATCCAAGAGAAGCCCAGGACCAGACGGATTCTCAGCTGAGTTCTACAAGACCTTCAAAGAAGAACTCATTCCAATACTTCTTAAAGTATACCATGAAATAGAAAAGGAGGGTACCCTACTGAACTCATTCTATGAAGCTAATATCACCTTCATACCCAAACCAGGAAAAGACACATCAAGGAAAGAAAATTTTAGACCAATATTCTTGATGAATATAGATGCAAAGATCCTTAACAAAATATTGGCAAACCGTATCCAAAAACATATTAAGAAAATCGTGCACCATGATCAAGTGGGGTTCATCCCTGGAATGCAAGGATGGTTCAACATTCGTAAATCAATAAACATAATCCATCATGTCAATAGACTTAAGAATAAGAATCATATGGTTATTTCAATTGATGCAGAAAAAGCGTTCAACAAAATACAACACCCCTTCATGCTCAAAACACTAGAAAAGATAGGGATAGTAGAAATATACCTGAACATTGTAAAGGCTATTTATGCTAAGCCCATGGCCAACATCATTCTTAATGGAGAAAAACTGAAACCATTCCCTTTAAAAATGGGAACGAGACAGGGATGTCCTCTTTCAACACTTCTATTCAACATTGTCCTCGAAGCTCTAGCCAGAGCAATTAGGCAGACTAAAGAAATTAAGGGGATACGAATAGGAAAAGAGGAACTTATGCTATCGTTATTTGCGGATGACATGATACTATATTTAGAGGATCCAAAAACCTCCTCCAGAAAACTTCCAGACATCATCAATGAATTCAGCAAAATAGCAGGCTATAAAAACAACACAAATAAATCTAAAGGATTTTTATATGCAAGCAACAAAATAGCTAAAAGGGAAATGAGGAAAACAAGCCCATTTGCAATAACCTCAAAAACAATAAAATACTTGGGAATAAATCTAACCAAAGAGGTAAAAGATCTCTACAATGAAAACTACAAAACATTGAAGAAAGAAATTAAGGAAGACCTTAGAAGATGGAAAGATCTCCCATGTTCTTGGGTAGGCAGAATTAATATTGTCAAAATGGACGTACTACCAAAAGTGCTACACAGATTCAATGCAATTCCAATTAAAATCCCAATGACGTACCTTACAGAAATAGAACAAGCAATCATGAAATTCATCTGAAAGAATAAGAAACCCAGAATAGCTAAAGCAATCCTTAGCAGGAAGAATGAAACAGAGAGTATCACAATACCAGAACTTCAACTACACTACAAAGCAATACTAACAAAAACAGCATGGTATTGGCACCAAAATAGACAAGTAGATCAATGGTACAGAGTAAAGGACATGGACACAAACCCAAATAAATACAATTTTCTCATACTAGACAAAGGTGCCAAAAATATGCAATGGAGAAAAGATAGCCTCTTCAACAAATGGTGCTGGGAAAACTGTAAATCCATATGCAACAGAATGAAACTAAACTCCTATCTCTCACCCTGCACAAAAATCAACTCACAATGGATCAAGGACCTTGAAATCAGACCAGAGACCCTGCATCTTATAGAAGAAAAAGTATGTTCAATTCTTCACCTTGTTGGCTTAGAATCAGACTTCCTTAACAGAACTCTCATAGCACAAGAAATAAAAGCAAAAATCAATAACTAGGATAGATTCAAACTAAATAGCTTTCTCTCAGCAAAGGAAACTCCCAGCAATGTGAAGAGAGAGCCCACAGAGTGGGAGAATATCTTTCCCAATCATACTTCAGATAGAGCACTAATTTCCAGAATATATAAAGAACTCAAAAAACTCTACACCAACAATACAAATAACCCAATCAACAAATGGTCTAAGAATATGAATAGACACTTCACAGAAGAAGATCTACAAGCAATCAACAAATATATGAAAAAATGTTCACCATCTTTACTAATAAGAGGAATGCAAATCAAAACTACACTAAGATTCCTTCTCACCCCAATTAGAATGGCTATTATCAAGAATACAAGCAACAATAGGTGTTGGCGAGGATGTGGGGAAAAAGGTACACTCATACATTGCTGGTGGGGCTGCAAATTAGTGCAGCCACTCTAGAAAGCAGTGTGGAGATTCCTTAGAAAACTTGGAAATGACCTACTATTTTACCCAGCTATCCCACTCCTCAGCCTGTACCCAAAGGACTTAAAATCAGCATACTTCAGAGATACCACCACATCAATGTTCATAGCTGCTCAATTCACAATAGCCAGACTGTGGAACCAACCTAGATACCCTTCAATTGATGAATGGATAAAGAAACTGTGGTATATATATACAATGGTATATTACTCAACTATAAAGAATGATAAAATTATGGCATTTGCAGGCAAATGGATGAAATTGGAGAATATCATGTTAAGTGAGATAAGCCAATCTCAAAAATCCAAAAAATGAATAATCTCACTGATAAGCGGATGATGACACATAATTGGGGGTGGGAGGGGGCAAGAATGGAGGAAGGGGGACTGTATAGAAGTAAAAGAGAGGTGGGAGGGATGGGGTGAAGGAAAAAATAACAGAATGAATCAAACATTATTACTGTATGTAAATGTATTAATATGCAAATGGTTTGCTACCACTCCATGTACAAACAGAAACAACATGTATCCCATTTTTTTACAATAAAAATAAATTAAAAAAAGAAAAAGACCCAAAAAAATGAAAAAAAAGAAAACAGTGGGATTACATATTCAAAGTGCTGAAAGTATGTAAACCAAGTGTTTTATATCCAGCAAAACTACTATTTTAAAACAAAAGAGAAATTAAGGTATCACAGATAAACAGAAACTGAAAAAAACTTGCTAGCAGACCTGTCCTAAAAGAAGTATTAAATGAGTCCAGTAGGCTGAATTGAGAGGACATACAATGTAGAGCTATAATGTACGTAAGTAAAAAAATATGAGCAAAAAAAAAAATTGGTAACTCTTTTCCCTGGCATTTTATAAGAACTAATTGGTAAAGATGCATTTTATTAACAGTAATAGCAATCCAAACTTTACTGTTTTAGCTAGCTAAAAAACAGAAAATAGGGCTGGGGATGTAGCTCACTTGGTAGCATGCTTGCCTTGCAAGAACAAGGTCCTAGGTTTGATCCTCAGCACTGCAAAAAAAATTAAAAATAAAAAATATTAAAAAACAAAAATTACCAAATTTACTGAATGCAGTTAGAGCAATGCTTATAGAAAAATATAAAGCTGCATACATTAAAAAACAAAGACCGTAGGCCAATAATCTTTACAATTAAGAGGTTGAAAAAAGAGCAAATAAATCCAAAGTAAGCAGGAGAAAGGAAATAAAATAGAAAAGAGAAAAAAGAGAATTTTGGAATATCAACAAAATTAAATCAAGAGATCAACAAAGTATGAGGGCCGGGGCTGTAAATTAGTGGTGGAGTGCTTGCCTAGCATGTGTGAGGCACTGGATCAGATTCCTATTACCATATATAAATAAAATAAAGGTCCATTGACAACTAAAAAAATACTAAAGAAAAAGAAGTATGAGAAATGAAATCTGATGAAAGGCAGGCAGTCACAATGATGCTTGATAAGTGACAGAATAAGCAGACAAAAAAAATCATCAAAGATATGTAAGACCCAAATAACATAGTATCAACTAATTTGATCTAATTAACATTTATATAATACTCCACACACAAATACAGCAGACTACAAAATTCTTCTCAAGTGCACATGAAACAATCATGAAAACAGATCTCACTAAACTCAAACAACTAAAATTCAAAATATTTATGAAACATAAACTAGCAATCAACAGCAATAATATGAGGAAAATTACCAAGTATTTTTAACTAATTCACAGGTCAAGAAGAATGGAAAGGACAACAAGAAACCCTTAACTGAGTGAAAAGTGACAAGATCGCCATTGAAAATTTGTGGGATGCAGCTAATCAATGTTTACAGGGAAATTCTTGCATTAAGTACTTGTATAAAAATTAACACTATGGGCTTGGGTGGTAGCTCTGTGGTAGAGTGCTTGCCTAGCACAGTAAAGTACTGAGTTTAATCCTCAGCAGCACATTAAAAAGTAAATAAAATAAAATAAAATAAAAATAAAAAGATAAAATTTAATTTTTTAAAACAAGTCTTAATTTAAACTAGAAATAACTGGGCACTGTGGCACATGCCTGTAATCCTGGTGGCTGTGGAGGCTAAGGAAAGAGGATCACAAGTTCAAAGCCAGTCTCAGCTTTAGAAACAACCTGTCTATAAACAAAATATGAAAAAAGATCTGGGGATGTAGGTCAATGGTTAACTGCCTCTAGGTACCATCCTTGGTAACAAATAAATTAATTTAATTTAATTCAAATTGAAAAAACAAAGGAATGAGGATATGCCTCAGTGATTAAGTGCCCTGGGTTCAAACCCTGGTACAAAAATAAATGCAAAATAAGCCCAAGGCAAGAAGTAAATAATAAAGAACATAAATCAATGAAATTTGGCACAGAAATCAGACAAAACATCAAAAAAGTCAAAATCTATTTCTACTGGTGGAAAGGAAAAAGTACGCATGAAATTGATGAACATTTAACCAGATTAACCCAGAAAGAGCAAGGAAGACAGAAAACAGGATATGTTTTTACTGAACTTACAGACAGTAAAAAACTAAAAAGAGATTTAAAGGAAGAGCTCTATGGACACAAATTTGACACCAATTCCTTGAAAGACACAAATTATCAAAATTCACTCAAGAACTAGAAGATAACCTGAACAGATACTCCATAGTTCTCTATACATTTGTTGTATTTTTAAAAAATCTTCATAAAACTTCATCTCATGTACTTCCTCTAATAAAAACTGGTGATCATTCAAGGAGAAATGGCTACAATTAACACAATATCTTTCAGTAAACAGCAGTACCAGAAATATTTTTCAATTCATTTTAAGATACCCATATTAACTCTTATATGGAAGCTAAAGATATTATCAGACAAAAAACTACTGACCAATACCCCTGAAAAATATAAATCCAACAGTTGTAACAAAATTTTCTCAAACATGAATGCTTATAAAATTTATAATTAATATACCTTGATTCAGGCTTATCCCAGGAAAGAAATGTTGGTTTCCTGAACATTCAAAATCATTATACTTCATAGATTTAATAAAAAGTTCCATGATTGCAACAATAGATGGAGTAAGAAAATTTGACAAAATTGAAAATCCATTTTAGATCAAAACTCAAAACTCTGGGTGATAATGTCTCAGTGTGGGTTCATCAATAATAACAAACATAATCCTAACTTTCCATAGAAATTTTAAGAATTAGCTTATTTGTATCTTCATAGAATCCTGGTGAAGTTTTGACTGGCACTGCACCTTAAATCTATTGCTCAATTTTGGAAAATCTAATATCCTAACTGTTTTGAGTGTACCAATTCATAAATAGTATGCCTCTCCACTTACTTAGATTCACTCTATTTGCTAGCCACACCCATCATTACCATTTGCTAAGAACATTCTACTCCTTACTACATCAACAAAGTCAATGGAACCAGAAGGAAAACAATGAAGACATTTTTAACTGAGCTTCCTGAACTTTTTGAAGCTCTGACTGAAAGTCTTCCCCATTTCCATTGTCCTCATCAGTATCATGGCAGATTCCAAAAAAAAAATATAGTAGATGGGAGTTTACTGAATCTGCTTTTGCTTTCTATTCAACCATTGGCTACTTTTCCCAAACAATATCACATTCTTTCTCATTATCTGAAAAATCCATACAACACAAGCAAAAGAAAAGATAAAATTAGATGAAGTTCAACTACTCTACAAAAATGATCACCTTTTAATTGGCCTCAATATAATCCAAAGACCAAGTTAACAAGACCTATGAATACTAATGGAGAACAAGGATCACCAAGAGACCCACGTTTTTCAGGTAGCATTTTTTTTCAAATGATTTAAATCACTGGAACAAGGATATGTTAAATAAATAAAATAGATTATTATTGATCATCAGATCAGGAGGTTCCTTTCAAATAGATTTCTTTTGAAAAAATTGAATCTAACTACTAGATTTTCTTCTAATGGCCTATGTTTTTCTGAGTCATCCAGGCAGAGTTTCATAATAGCCATTTCAAAATCTTCATCTTAAAGTAAAAACAAGTATTTCTAATAATTGTTTTCCAGGGTTTTCCAAGCCACAAACCTAGGAATTATCTCCAACTTCATTCATTCCTTCATTCTCCATATGCACACAGTCATTTTGCCAACTAGAAATCCCTAAGGCCACTCCTGCTGTTGGAGCTTTCACTTGTACTCTACTCACATTTGAGCAGCCTTGCTATCACTTTAGTAGACTTCTAATCTTTTCCCACAACCCAATCCTCTACACCACTGCCCAACTGATTCCAGTAGTTGACAGTGTCAACCAACATGTTTTCTGTTCATTTTTTTTTCTTTTTGTTTTTGCAGTAATGGGGATGGAATACAGCATTTGCATATGCTAGGCAGGCTGACACTCAGCTACATTCGTAGTTACAACAGGTACTTTATAAAGCTCCTTTATCCCTACATGCAAAAATGACATGATTCTTCCTTTTGCCTTCTTGTTCTGACTTTGCTTTGCCCTATATTGACCTTCTTCCTCTTCCTCAGTTGTCTAAATATCAAGTCTCATTCTTATCTTTCTGTAAGACTCTAATATGAAAGCCATTTGAAAGTCCTCCTTACACGTTTGGAAAGGGCATTGTCCATATAATACTCAAAACACCCCTGTGCATGCCAGATGTTTTTCTCAGCAATTTCCCTCTACAGCTCAGTTTTCCTCTTCTCAAATTCCTGCCTGGATTAAAGGCACACCACAGTAACCCATCGACTGCCTCCAGACCTAGCAGTATACAGTCCCAATCCAGTGACTCAGAAGGAAAGTCAGACACCCAGGAGCTCCCGCTTGCAAAGTTTGTGAAATTGAGCCCCTGGGTCAGGGCTTGAAAGCTCCAGTCCACCCGGCAGTTGCCCACCTGAGCCCGTGCCCTTCCTTTCCCCACCATGGAACCTGTCTCCAGCGCATGCCAAACTTGCACCAGTGACCAGAACTGGCACAGCTGGAGCTCTAGCAGCGCCCACCATCCCTGATCACCTGGGCCTAACTTTGCCACCTGCCACTTCGTGCTAGGGCCCAGGTTTTCCAGCGCATAGCAGGGACCTAGGGGGTTGGTGCCTGGGTCACCGCAGCATCCCCCTGTAGCAGTCAGGTGCCCACTGGTTCAGGGGGCGCCACGCCGCTGCAAAGTAGGGAGAGTTGAGTGCCACGAACGCCCGATCAGGCAGGAACCACCTGGGCCGGGCTGGGAGAGGTGCGGGGCTGACAGGTGGCATCCCAAGCCCACAAAAGCCCTGGGAAGTTGTCAGGGACAAACTCTTGGCTTGCCACCCTTACCACTTGTGACGGAGACCCGCGCTGAAAACAAAAGTGCCCACCCCTGCACAGGCTCTGACCTGTGACAGCGCAGCCGCCAAGCAAAGTCCCATTGCACTGTCTGCCACACATGCTAGCCAGCCACCCATTGCCCGGAAGAGGCGGCTCCCCGCCCAGGTCACCCCTTGGCGCTTGCCTATTTTCAAACTCGCCATGGCCTCCCACCTGCAATTTCACCCAGGATGCAGCAGGTTCCTGCACTGACTGCACCCCCTAGGGACTCCAGGAAGACCCTGCAGTCTGCAAAAAGATGATTTTGTGTAGACACATCTGGACAAGCAGAAATGGAATCCTACAATGAACAAGAACCAGTTACCAAATGGGCTGAGGCAGAACGTGGTTCAAGAAAGTCTGGGATGCTGGAAGCAGGAGTAGACAGGATTATTTCTCAGTAGGTGAATCCAAAATCAACCACAGCTTCAGGCCACAGATCAAGGGAGTGATTCTTAAATTCCTGGAAGACTGGAAAAAAGAAGTATGCTGATGTCACCTTCTGAACCAGAGAGCCAGGAACCCCCAACCCCATTCCAGGGAAGTTCTAAGAATATTCCTGGAACCTTGGGAAACTCTATTTAAATAATGGTGAAGACTTGGATCTCTATTCCGTGACAGCAAGACTTCATTTGGCAGGGGCCAAGTGTTGGGGGAGGTGGCACGCTACTCAAGATTTCAACCTTGAATGTGGGCAGTGCCCTAAGAGAACAGGAAGAAATTTAGCAGTAGAAATGTTGTCCATGTGTGCCCCTTGCATTGGGCTGCCACTGGACCTGCTTGTCCTAGGGTGTGACACCAAGTATGTTGTGCCCAGCAGCTCAAGAGCCCACAAAGACCACCAGAGACCACGATCAATGCAAGAAACAAAGAGTCATTTATTAGCAAGCTCGAGCCTGGTCCTCCATGCCCTCGGTAACCAGTGACGCTAAGAGGCCACAGCCCTTGTTTAGCAGTGTTTTTATAATGAAAGGCAAGCAGTATTACAGTGTTCTTTTAATTGGTTAACATATAAACTTGTATACAAAGCATGTTAGTTTAAGTTCTGGGTCTCCCTGACCTCCTAGAGGAGGGTTGTCATTATCTTTAAGTTTGCTTTTTGGATCAGTCACCTGGCCTTTACAAATAAGATAAGAGACTAGACAAAAATTCTTTGTGGCTTTTATGAGAGGTTGAGGGCAGTTTGGGAAGAGCCTCATATTTACACAGGTACAAGCTTTTTCTATCTTTTTATTCCCCCCTCTCCAAGAACATTAGAGAGCCAATCTTGGGTCTCTATTGTTTTAATTCTTGCTGCTTAATGGGCTGATATTGGGCCTTTAGCACCATTAGCTGTACCGTATTTATTCTGTCTTTAACAAAGGCAATTAACTTATTGATTATACAAGGTACTATAGTTAAAGCTAGTAGCAACAATATTAGGGGTCCCACTATAGCGGACACCAGAGTAGTTAACCAAGGGAAAAAATTGAACCAGGATTCAAACCAGCTCTGTTGGGCCTCCCTCTCTCACTTTCTCTTGGCGAGACGCTCTCTGACCTTAGCCATGGATTCCCTCACTACTCCAGAATGATTAGCATAACACCAACATTCTTCTCCCAGGGCTGCACCTAGACCTCCTTGCTTATAGTCTTTAAAGGCAGGTAAATTTGGTAATTAATGAGCTTAGGAGATCCTTAACATTTTATTCTTCCAGGGGCAGTCTCCAACTTCCAGAGGCAGATAACTTTCATGGCCTTCATTTCCTCAATTTGACCTGATCCCATATTTCTATACTAAATGCCTGTCCCCAATTCTGACTTCATTTACCCCTCTAATACTAGGAACTCCTTCACTGCTGTAGGGAAAATGGGTGATGACCAATCTGTCTTCTTCAAGCTGGAAGTGGGCAGCGTGGGGCAAGCAGTTTGGAGTTCCCTTTTTAGAAATCAGGTCAACTGAGGGGTCCAGGGTAGAAATCCAGTTGGAGAAGAGCAGGCTGTAAAGGCATCTGGGGATGGGTGCTTCTATGAGAGAAGAACAAAAAGACATGAGTACAGAAATGAAACTGATACAATATAAATGTTGCAGAATCTGGAACATGTCAATGAATATCTAAAGATGACAGAAGTCATAATTCCTCACCAGGGGGTGGAAGAACTGGGAAGTTGTTCCCATAACAAGGCCTAGCAAAGACTGGAGGGGACAAGGCCTTTATTTGGGGACTTTAACATTGTCCAGGTTATCAGGAATGTAAACACAATATTTAACTCTTAATGTCATTGATGTCCCCAGAAAATATAGTTAAGTTACTTAATGTCATCTGATTTTTGTACAATATCCCTTTATTGGTATAGCCTGTGTTAAGTAGAGATCTCTATATTTCTGTTACTTAGGGCTAGATAATCATACTAGCAAACATAGATTAAGCCTACCTGTGACTGTAGGCCTTAAACTGACTAAAATCTTCTGACTCTGGCAGTTTCCCTTGATAGTTATCAGGCACATTTGCCTAAGAATCTTTCTTTTGTAGCTTCCACTCTTAATTTTAGTGGGCTAACACAAGTGTACATCTTAAGTTACTTTTAACTATTATTTTTTTTAAATACCCAAGAATGGCTATTTTTTGGTTTTAACTGTTTTGCTGCCTGTCCGAGATCAAGCTGGTCAAATTGACCTGGTTCCTGTCTTGCTAAAGAGTCAGCTGAGTTTCCACAGGGATCACTCATAGAGAACTTAAGAGCAGCTTCTTAGCTCCATTAGTGCCATTGGTTAGGCAGGGTCTTCTCGATGAGGTGGCTTTCCTTGAAAGCATTAGGGGTGTCTCCCTTTTTCCATGACCCTCCTCTGCAGCAGATGAACTGAGTGATTTTCATCCCCTAGTCTCAACAATCTCCTTGATCAGGAGGTTGTTTGACCCAGAGTTGCAGCACTCTTTAGAGAAGTCCTCTTATTCCCTGGGTTCAGGCTGACTTTGAGGGCAAGATACTGTTTTTTTTCCCTTGGCCTCTATATTTAATTCCAATTTCTAAATTTGATCTTAATCATCCAGCAAGCCAGTTTTACCAGTCATAAAGTAAGAGTACTGGGCTTTAGCTTCAATGTTACAACTTTACAGTCATTTACCCTTTTATTAAGTACTACCACATACTATCTGTTTTGAAGGTGATGGCCTATTATCACAAGTTACCTAGGTTGTATGTTCTGGAAGCAGCTACTTCTGCAAAACAGTAACAGGCAACAGTTTTACAAAATGAAATTAGCAAGAGTAAAAGCATATTTAGCTTGTATAATAGTTATCTTGAATTTTGACTGAGTTCTACATTATATACCCTGTTTGAGATCACAGTAATCCTTACAACAAACATCAAACTTTTGAGCACAACTTTAAATGAGTTAAAGTCTGGCTTACTTTGGAGTCATTCTAACATGTAGCAGGGTGAGGCAGAGCCTTATCTCAGGTAAGGCAGGGCTCTTCACAAATCTTAAGTAAAATGTTCTAATCCTAAAGCTAATTTTTGCCCCTTTTGCCATGACCAGCATGACCAAATTTTCAAGTTCAGTGAGGGTCAAAGGAGTATTAGAAAATAAAGGTTTATAAACACAGATTTTGAAGATTAAGCTGAGATCAGATGGAGCTCTGTTCTGTGATGGAAATGCAGATCTAAAGAGTTATGTTAGCAATCTTTACACATGTCTTATTATTAGGTTAAAGACTATGTAAGCATTATTCCTTGTCTTCAGGAGAGTTACAGAGACTAGAACATCTGCGTAACTTTTTTCCACAACTGCAAAGTGCAATGTTAGGAACTCTGTGTAGCTCTCAAAGAAGTCCACTGTCCAAAGTTACTGTAAGGTGGGCAGGAACTAGAGAAGGGGACTGAGGAAACACTGGTTATCTAGCAAAACAATTTCTTTCTGCCCAAGAGCTGTGTGCCTGAGATCAATGTAAGAGCTGATAGGACTCCTGTACAGAGCCTCCCCAGGGAGGCTACTGCCACAGCAGTTAGGCATCTTTTGCTTTTACACAGGAACACTCCCAGACACCAGGCATGCTGCAGTCATGAGGTCAGAGACCCCAATCTCAGTCAGTGTTGTCCCATTTTTGCTATTGCACATTACACTCTTTCTTAAATGTCATTTTAAGAAGTTTACATATATTGATTTCTGAGTCCATATGAACATTAGTTAACACAGTCTAACACTATATCCAAAACAGGACTCAATCAAAGAAAGGCTGAGAGAGCTTTTAACTTTTCTTTTGTGTAGTGAAATGCTTTCACTTTCTATGATATGAATCTTTAAACAAATCAGGCTGTCACTAACTCTTAGAAATACATTTACATTTAAATTTTTATCTCAGTGTAATAAGTAACCAGTTTTACATATACCCTACTGATAATAGGTCCCATAATAGAACATTAAATGATAGAAATAAATCCCCAATAAAATGTACTCTTTAAGATTAAAATTACCATTACAGACAAGTTTATTCTGGAGAATAGCAGCTTGATAAATTCCCTGCTTTAAAAACTTGTATACCTGAAAATATGAATACATTTAATATACAAAGAGTGACCATTTCACAATTACCTTGACACTTTAATCTTACTAAATTCAGTTTTTAAAGAAAAATTTAGACTCTGTAACATTGTACAATACTCTTAACAGTTGTTTAACCATAATTTATAAACCCCAATTTTTAAGACTAATTGTTTTAAAGAATAAAACTTAATAGACACAAAGTTAAGAATAAATTAGTGTTTCTAAGAAATCCTTGTCATTTTACCATGTCATTTTATCATATAGGTTAAACTTTGGCTTATATCAGAACATTAGTATTTTACCTTAGAAAAAACCTTAAATAGCTTCAACTGTCTCATATACATACAACCAACTTAGTTACACACAAACTTATTGAAACTTGCCCTTTACTTACACAGACTTTCTTAGCACTTACTTAGACCCTCACGTATTCCATCACACAAGCACTTTCTTACCCAGAAACAGTTCCTTTTCCTTTTTATTAAATATATTTCCATACCCAGAACCTTTTATTTTCTCTTTCCTATCTGTTGACACCTTTTTGTCCACATTCTGAAACAACTCTTTTGAAATTTCTGAATTTAGACAAATTACTCCAATTTAACAAGATAAAATACTTTGTTGTTTACAGTACTCTAACTGAAACACAGTGAGAGGGGAGATGGTAACTCTAAATCCAAATCTAAGAGCTCCTTGGAGATTTGCAGAACTGAAGGGGGAGCAGGGGGAAGTGGTAAGGGAGTAGATGGAACGCTCACCCTCCGGGTTGAGGTTTTACCTATTAGAACATAACTCTTAATAACCTTGTTTTTAGTAATTACACAAAGCAATTTTAAACCCTTTTAATTTACCAACCTATGAAAACACCAATAATATTTAAGTATGTTATTCCATGGAATTTAAGGACTTAAGAGTACTTGATGTTATTTAACAATTAGCATTTTAACTTTGCAAATTAATCACATGTCGCTAACACATTTGAGTAGTCCCATACATGTTAAATTTAATTTACTTATTTTGAAAAAACCAAGATATCAGACAAGTGCCCTCAACAGTATTTGCCTTCTCTTTCCTGTTGAAGATAAGTCCTAGAAACAATTGATATTAGACATTGTTTAACATCAACATTTCATTAGTTTGACCACCTAGAGACTTGTGAGTTATTTCTAAAGACATTTTACTATTATTAGTTTACCCAATTTAAATCAAACCCTTTTAAACCACGTGAATAAAAGTATTTGGATCCATTTTTAAAATTTTAATTATAGGAGAGCTCAGTTTTGATACAGACAAAACATGACATCAGACAGCATGGCATACAAATAACACAAAATCAAAGACCTTGTACCTTTTAGGTGAATCTCCATTGCAATGTAACAGATGTTCAAAAACTCTAGTTGAATAAAAAATAGAACTGATCAAAAAGAAAAAAATCATTAACCTAGGTATATAGGATCAAAATTATGAGCTCAAAAATATAGCATTAAAGAAAAACAAAACAAAACAAGAATCCTAGAAAATGTGTTAGTTCTGTGTAGCAGCCCAGGAGTTTAAAATGAACACCTGTTTTTTTCTTTTCTTCAGGTCACCCCCCCTTCCTGCTGAGACTGCTGCAATTTACATTCCAATGCATATTTCAGCAAGGCCAGGCAGGGGGGAGTGGGGGATCACCTAGGACTTTTTAACCCTTTTTCTTCCTGGTTGAGAAATCAGATTAGGTTTGAATGCAAAAACCACAGCACATTATTTCTCACTACTTTTGAGGAATGGAGCTGCTGAGCTCTCTGCCTAGGGGGATTGAAGTAAACAAATCTCTCAGGAAAAAGGAGAAGGACTGTAAAGTACCCTGCAATGAATATCCCTAAGCCTAAGATTGGATTAACACAATGAAGAATTTAATATGAGTCAAGAGTAAAGACTGTATGGTACAATACAGAGACAGACATATAGCACGCTAAATCAAAATTTGCTAGTTGGTATTTTGTCAACAAAAACAATTTCCGATTGCGACAAAGAGTCACCCAGATGCAACACAAAGGCTGCCCAGATTCAACAAATGTGGGCAGATGTGACAAAGAGTCACCCAGATGCAGCACAAAAGTTTCCCAGATGTAACACAAAAGTTGTCCAGATGTGACAGTCACCCAGATGTGACAAAGAGTCACCTAGATGCAGCACAAAAGCTGTCCAGATGCAACACAAAAGTTTCCCAGATGTGACAAAGAGTCACCCAGATGCAACACAAAGGCTGCCCAGATTCAACAAATGTGGGCAGATGTGACAAAGAGTCACCCAGATGCAGCACAAAAGCTGCCCAGATGTAACACGAAAGTTGTCCAGATGTGACAGTCACCCAGATGTGACAAAGAGTCACCTAGATGCAGCACAAAAGCTGTCCAGATGCAACACAAAAGTTGCCCAGATGTGACAAAGAGTCACCCAGATGCAACAGAGTTACCCAGATACAGCACAAAAGCTTTCCAGATGGGTTGAGGGGACGTCTCCCAAGACCCTGCTGGGGTCCTATAGCGCATCCACCAGGACTTTGCCAGCCCAGAACCAGAACCTGCAGGCAATTCAGACCAGAAAAAATGTGGCAATTCCTTACTCACCGACCGAAGGTGTCACTTATGACTCTATGATCAGGTGTCTGGGTGGGCTTGGGGCATCCCGGACGAGCCCCCAAGATGTTGTGCCCAGCGGCTCGAGACCCCACAAAGACCACCAGAGACCACGATCAATGCAAGAAACAAAGAGTCATTTATTAGCAAGCTCAAGCCTAGTCCTCCACGCACTCGGTAACCAGTGACACTAAGACGCCCCAAGCCCTTGTTTAGCAGGGTTTTTATAATGAAAGGCAAGCCACTTTTACAGTGTTCTTTTAATTGGTTAACATATAAACTTGTATACAAAGCATGTTAGTTTAAGTTCTGGGTCTCCCTGACCTCCGAGAGGAGGGTTGTCATCATCTTTAAGTTTGCTTTTTGGGTCAGCCACCTGGCCTTTACAGATAAGATAAGAGACAAGATGAAAATTCTTTGTGGCTTTTATGAGGGGTTGAGGGCAGTTTGGGGAGAGCCTCGTATTTACACAGGTGCAAGCTTTATCTATCTTTTCAAGCACACACTACAGTTTATGGACACTACAGTCACTGGGGTGGTTCTCAAACAACTTCATACTTGAACATGGAGACTGCATAAGGATTTGAGGGGTTGTGTTCTGGGATAAACAGAAGCTACACTAAAAGATCATAACCTGTATCAAAGGGCAGTAAAACTTAGTGAGGAGTAGGTATTTGACAGTGCACATCCAATATCTTTCTCAGAGTTACAGACTATAATGTACAAGCCCTTTTCATCAGATATCCTTAGAGTTGGTTGTGACCTTCTGGTCCATGACTCTTCTAGTCAGTTTCCTCCCCTTGTCAGAGGTGACAGGATGTGGAAGCCTGGAGTGAATAGGGACACAGAGACATCAGGCATAAGGAAAAATGTTACTAGGTTTACTGTCCAGGGCTTCCTCCTGTCCTCCAAGTGCTAGTGAGCCTTGGATGTGTTTATCCCTTTCTCATGTTTGTGTTTTTCTTTTAATTGAGTTAATGGCATTAAGTTTTTTAATAAAATCATTTGATACTCTTGCAAAAAATAAAATAAAAATAGAGGTATACTTATTCACATGGCCTATTTTATTATAATGCTTCAAGGAAACTTGTAGTTGCCTCAGAAGCCTCAAATAGGTTGGACCAGAAGACCGGGAGCAGAGTTCCAGAGACCGCTGTTTCAGTTGGAGCAGTGTTTATACACTTTCTACATTGCAATTTTGCATAAAATAGTATTGTCAAGCAAACTTGACTGGGACAGGGTTGTAGCTCATTCGCGAAGTACTTTTCTAGCATGTGTGAGGCATGGGGTTCAATCCTCAGCACCACATTAAATCAATGAATGAATGAATTAATTAATTAATAAAATACTGTGTCCATCTACAACTAATTGTCTTTAAAAAGGGTTTTGACTCCCAAATTTAAAGAACTGGTGACTTATGAAATGGCATTTCCTAACCAGAGTATTAACAATCAAATACATGTTTTTTGTTGTTCAAGAAAATTGATCTTTTTCTTAAACAGAATCTTATGAACTTCTTGAACTACATGTTATAAAGTGCTTAATATGAAGTTGAAACTTTTCTGGGACTTTCAGTGAATTGCTTAATTTAAATAAAATTTTAATTCTTCCTTTTAAAAATGTGTGTGTACACACATGTGCATACATACATTGTAATTTTGAAACATATTCAGTTTCATATGCTTTAAATATCTTGGGATGTTTTGTTTTGACCAATTATTTTTAATATTCTTGTTCATATATATTTATATTATCTTTTTGATAGTCAGGATGAAATAGCATGTGGCTAAATAGACTAGTAAGAATAAAGTAAATTGCCTTACCACTTACACAGGTGAGATCTCTTCATCATAGTACCCTGTCAAAAAGTCTATGCTTTCTTTAATAGTATACTTATATAGAATGCAAAACACCAAGAGAGAATCCTAACATACATTATGGAACTTTTGATGATTTTGATGTGTCTATGTAGGGTCATTAATTATAAAGACTCCACCACTATGGTGAAGGATGTTAATTATGAGGAAGGCTATGCACTTTGGTATGTAGGAGATAGAGAGGAAGTCTCTGTACCTTACTCTCAAGTTTTTCTTAAAACTAAAACTGCTCTAAAAACTGAAATCTTTAGAAGCAGTGAGCTTGAGCACTGCCTGATATTGATACTGTAATTCTGAAACACTCCAGTCATGATGAAAATATATTTTTACAGTAATGCTCTTACTGGCAAAAAATGTATGAAGTATATTAAAGTCATCAATTTTCCTTACAAACAATTGTGAACCACATACATTTATCTTCCAGTTTTTAACACAAAATGAAATTTGAAATTGTATTTAATATACAATATTTCAATTTCCTTAGTCACAAATATGACTATGTGTATTATTGATTTATTTCATTTCCAAATACCTGCATTTTTATATACTTTGAACTCTGGTGTTATTATATCTAGGTTTAATCTTTACTTCTATTTCTTTTCCTAATTTCTAATTTCAGAAAATGTGAAATGCTCTATTCACTATTTAATCTTCTGAATTTCAGCTGTGGTAAATCTTAAGGTTGTTTTTACCTCTTCAAATTATTCAATAATTATTCTCTGTGACATGTCTGACTCTTAATCTCAATGTCTTATGCCAAATATACCTCATGCTTTTAGCTTGGGAGTGGTGGAGATGGTAAATTAAATGGAATACACTTGTAAATTTTGACTCCTGCCTTTCCTCTTTCCTTTCTTTCTTCTTGGAACACAGTCATAATATCTAAAATTACAGAAGTCATATTTGCAAGAATGGGAGGAATCCTGCATGCAAAGGAAGGTATAATGGGGATTAAAAGGAGTTAAGTTCACAGAGGGCATAATAAACCACCATACCTTGTCTGAATTGTTTTGAATAAATAATATACTTCTTTTATAATAGAAATACCTTTTTGATGAAAGAAAGTCATTGGCTCATACAGTCTCAATTCCGATAGGAAAATTGTAGATATTTATTGATTTATTTTAGTAGTAAAAAATTGAGATACAGTGAGGGCAGATACAGTGCAGCACACACAAAATCATAGATACTTAGGAGTCTGAGACAGGAAAATCACAAGCTTGAGGCCAGCCTCAAGCATTTTAACAAGCCTCTATTTTAAATTAAAAAACAAAAAAAAGAAATGAGTTTGAATCTTGTGGTAGAGTGCCCCTGGGTTCAATCCCTAGCACCTTAAAACAACAAAAAACAGAACAAAAAGATACCCCCAAAAACTTAAGATGATGAATCATGTACATAAAATTAAGTTTGAAGCTTCTGGCAGAGTGCCCCTAGAGAATGTAAATAATAACTATTGGAAAGAATGTGAGGAAAAAGGAACACTTGTTTATTGTTGGTGGGACTTCAAATTAGTACATCCACTCTGGAAATCATTATGGGGATTCCTCAAAAACTAGGAATGGAACCATCATATTACCCAACTATCCCACTTCTTGATATATATCCAAAAGACCTAAAATCAGCACAGTACAGTGACACAGACACATCAATATTTATTGCAGCACAATTCATAAAAACCAAACTGAGGTACCAGAATCTATGCCATCAAGAGATGAATGAATAATGAATATGTGGTATATAGACACAGAGGAGTTTTACTCAGCCTTAAAAAATAATAAAATTATGGCACTTTCTGAAAAATGAATGGAACATCATGTCACATGAAATAAGCCAGATCCAGGAAGTCAAGTGTCTATTGTTTTCTCTCATATGTGGAAACTAGATCAAAATAATAAGTGGGTGAGAGAAAAAAAGAAATAACTAAAAGATGGGGAGTGGGGAGAACCCCATGAAAGTAGAACTCAGTGAAGTAGAAGGAGGAGATCAAGAGGAAGGGAGGAAAAGAAAAGGGAAGAATAGGGAAATGAATCTAATCATATTTTCCTATGTAATTATGAAAAAATCACAATTTTATCTATATATAAATACATAGTGTACTAATTTATAACAAAACCACTTATAAATGGAAGAAAGAGCACTGGAGTAGAGGAAAGGAAACAAGGGTAGGGAGGAGGGGAAGAAACAGAGAAGTATTTAAGACCACAAAAAATAAAAATAAAAATAAAAAAGGCATATTGGGTGTGCATCTACAACTACAAAAGAGTAAAAAAAAAAAAAAAAGAAGAAGAAGAAGAAGAAGAAAAAAAGCAGGCTGAACTATAGCCAAGGTCTGGGCATCTGAAAATGGACCTGCTTTTTTTCACTGTGGGTTTTTTTCTGAATCTAATTATAGCTTGATCCTTTCCAGCCAGAGTGGCAAAAATTGTTTTAAGATAAACTCCATCAAAATTAAAATCTCATTAATCATTTTCTAAATTATTTGTAATAATATAAAATGGAGGTTGAAATCATTTCTGTTTTGAAAAAACTGTTTAAAATATTAAAACTGTGTCTGTTATTAATGACATGTTAATGGTATGTTAAAATGGCAAAGGGACTTTTGGGTTCCTAGTGTTCCACTTTCACATCTCCCTTTTGGAATTCCAACTATCCTTATTCTGATGTGTTTTCTACCTTTCAATACATTTAGCATTTTTAACCTTTTCATTATGGAATAAGGATATCTTATGACTGTGATTTCAGATTAGATTTATTCAATAGACTCAATAAATGCAACTGGATTACAGAGATAATTTAACTTTTACTGTATTTAACAATCAATCCAGAAACTTATTCTGAATATTTCAGAATCATATCCTGAGTTTTCCTCTTTGGGACAACTTCAATCTTCACATCAGCTTTGAGTTTGGGTAGATAATGAATCTTATTTGTAATAATGAGAATAATCAATGACACTCTAACAAAGTGATCATTTCAAATATGGTTCTATGGTGAAGATGTTCTCAATAACATTGATAGGCAAATATTGAATTTCCTGGTCAATTACCAGGTTAAACTTTGTGTCTTCAAACCCACATTTCTTATAAAGCCTGATTCTAGTTTATTATTATCATACAAAATCATTATCAATGGTTTAATTAACAGAATGATTTTGGCATATTTTGTTTTGCTTTCATCTTCTGCCATTTCCTCTATAGCATCAGATAAGAGTCTTACCTAATTCAGTAAACTGAATTCTTCCACATATTTAATTCTGAAATCTAACCAAAAATTCAGTTTTTATTTTCTGGTTATTTCCTAAATCCAAAAAATGAATGTCTTTGTGAACATTGTCATTCACCATAGATTTGCCCATGTCAAGTCCTGAAAAAAAAAGCAGGGGAAGGCCATGAAGAGAGGACTCTGTTCATAAGTCACCTTGTAACAGGAACCAGCAGACAACTTACCACTTATATAAAAACACGGGACTGATAGGCCATGTTGCAAGCCCAATTCTATCAAACAGTTAACTCTTACTCTAAGATTTAACTGTTTTAGGTTTAATAATTAATGCCTACAAACTGTAGACATTTAAGAATCAGAGCTCACTATCACACAACTCTAAAAATGCCAAAGATTTTTTTTACAAAACACTTTAACTAGCTTTTCATTTTTCCAATGGAACCTCAAATATTCCTTTGATCCTTGGACATACCAGAGGCAACCCTGGCCTGGAACAAGTTGCAGGATGAAATCATATTCTTTGTTATTTCCCAAATTAAACCTTGCATGGAGATCCATTTTTATCCTTCACCTCTTGGACATCTTTAAATATTGCATTCTAAAATTATTAAGTGTGCTCTTCTTTCTGGCTGTCCTGGAAAATCACTTCATCAATACCTAGTGGGCCATGATTGGTAATAAAACTTAGAATATAATGAAAACCACCATGGTTAATGGGAACTGCTAACAATTTTTATTAACTATATTTGAAATATATGCATTATGTAGAGACTAAGCAGTTCTTCAGTAGAACATATTTGTATGGATGTTTCTTATGGTGATTGCTTGTGCCACTTGTTGCTCAAATCTACATTTTAATATTTATTGGATGGTAATGCTTTTGTCTTTGTAGTTTGAATACAATTTTTTTTAAATAAACAGCAATAAACTCAGAACAAGTACATTCTTGTTGGAAAAAATGAGTTCTGAAATTCTATTGTTTATGAAATTTATAATGAAAATATAATCCAGGGCTGTAGGTGTAACTCAGAGGTAGAGCACTTGCCTAGAATGGGAGAGGCACTGGGTTTGATCCTCAGCACCACATAAAAATAAGTGAATAAAACAAAGGAATTTGGTTTACTTACAACTAAAAAATTAAAAAATTAAAATATAATCCCACAAAACGTTGATGTACTTTTGCCATCCATGCTGGTGAAACAATTGAACACAAGAAATCTAAGAGTTCATGTTGGTTAAACAATCAGTGTAAAACTTAACCACATGAGACATGTGCATTCAAATACATGGTTTAGTAAGTATAATTAGAGTAATATGTTTAAAGATTATGCTTTCAACTCAATACTATATATATTTTCAACATGTATTATGCTCTATTTTCATATTTTCTTCTTTATTTACTATCAAATGTGAACAAATAAACAGTATATGTACAATAAATAAATAAGTGAAAAGAAGATCAATAGAGTAGAGGAAAGAGATTAGAGGGAGAGAGAGGGAAGGAAGGCTTGGGGGCACTATGTACCAAAGAGAAGTAAATCAAATTCCATGCATGTTTGATTCTGTCCAAATGAACCCAACTACTATGTATAACTGTAATACTCTAAGTAAAAAAAGAAAAAGCAATATATGGCTGTGTTATCAGAACTCCACAAACAATAAAACAATTCCAGTTCATATCAATGTCATCAGATACTCCAAATAAAAAGTCAACTAATTCCTGAAAAAGTTGAGTTTTAATTCAATTTATGAAACCAAATGTCACTAGAACTTCATTTTGTCAAAACATAATCATCAGACATCACTCTGAATGCTGTTAATATTAGTTATAATATTCTATCAACTGAAATAGAAACTGTAACTATCAATATTTACACACATGCATATATACACACAGAGACACACCTGACCTAGACCAAATGCAACAGAATTACAAAGTTTTAGTTCTGTAGCTCTTGAAAGAAAACATAACAACAAATTCTGCATTATATTATGCCCTTTTTCTCTTTGAAGTCATTATCAGTAGTATCCTAGAAATGTCTGCCCTTAGAAGAACTCTTTTAGAAATCAACCTAAAGATCTCAGTGTGGCATTTAACATTTTGAAAATAACATTCTATATTCTAGTTAAAATTTATTCAAAGTCAAACTTTAGTCCAAATGTTCAGTTAATGGACAGCTAAAATACAATCCTATGAAACTTTTAACACATTGTGGATAATTTAAAACAAAGCTTGAAATATGAAATAAAACTAATCAAATGATTTTTTTCTTGCATAAATATTTATGAAAAAAAGACACTGGAGGGTACAGACAGAAAGACAGAACCTGTAAAAATTTAGTCTTTGATATGTTCACATTTGAAGAGAAAAAAATTAAGAATTGATGAATTGATGCTATATTTTCAACAGTATTTTGTGAACTATCCACCAATTAAAAATATTCTGGTCTGATATTAAGGGTCAATTGAAAGAGTCAAGCATTTCAAGTAATTAAGCAAATAACTCAAATGTGATGAAGTTCAGGATCATATTTATGAAAATTGAAAATGAAATATTAAAAATAATTAACATTAGAAATATGCATCCTGTAATTTGGAACATATATATATATATGTAGCAAAAATATTATGAATTTCTTATTTAAAAACTTTAGCTAATTAATATAAAGAAGTTATTTTAAATTTTTTTCTGTAATATGCTAATCAATAATACACAATCCAAAATTCTGTGTAGACTAAGCAGATGTCCAAGCATTGGCTCTTGCCCTCATGCTGCCAGTGTATCACCTGTGCACCCTGGAAATCACCCAAACAGCACTGCATCAATTAAATAATAATTTATCTCTTTCCCCATATTTTATTTATTAAAGAATGCAGTAATTGTCAAGTAGAACTTCTTGTCAGGAGGAACTGACCAGTGGACAAGTGTTATATTCCAGATGGAAGAAAAATCTTGGCCACCAGGAAACCATGACATTTTAATTAGCTGGAACATCATATCAGTAGTCAATCCTGAACATGGCATTTCATGTTGATTGTAAACACCTAACTGGCAACCCCTGATTCAGTCTTTCCTGGGCCATTTCATTCACATGAATTCCTCATTATTTTACTGTGGCAGTCACCCTTATTATTCAACAGACAGCCAACTCTATCAGAGTGAGCATGACTCCTCAAATTCACTCACAGGGCAACTTCCTGGGCTACTGAAACTAGAGAAAGAATAAGGGGATTCTGTTTGCTGTAACACTAACAAAAGTACAGAATTTTACCAAAAAGAAAAAAAAACTCAAAACAAATAATGGTGCCTGACTAAGCAAGGTAGTAGAAAATTTTCTCCTATTTGAGGTCTTGTTGAAACTAAAGAATCCAATGTTGGAGGCTATACCATGCAAATCCACATTTAGTTACTTATTCACAGTAGCTTCCAAATAGTTCAACTTTAATTGAATCCAGGCTTAGCAGATTTCTTGATCCCTGCTTGGAGGAGAGCAGTAGAAATCCTCATTGCATGAGCTGCCCACCCCAATTCTACAGAGCCTGACCATGGCTCTCCTATTGTTTAAGCAGTCACATTGCCTACCCTGTGGACTCAGATTGGAGTAGAGGGGAAGGTAAAATTCTTTTTCTTCTTTGCATTTCAGTTTGGGAAGTTCCTATTGACACTTTTCAAATTCACTGATTCTTTACACAGCTGTATCCAGTCTACTGATGATCCCATCAAAGGGCATTTTATTTTTGTCAGTGTCTTTTATTCTATCATTTCCTTTTGATTCCTCATTACCATGCCCATCCCTCCACTTGTATTGTCCATATCTTCTTTCATGTTGTCCCCATCAGATCCCTTCACATATTAATTATTCCCAACCTGTGGTTTTAGAATCTTTTTCATATATGTATCTGGATCAGATACTTGCTTTGAATCTTTAGATGATTTTTCTTGCTTTTTCCATGCCTATGATTTTTGGCTGAAAGTCCAACATGATATATCAGGTAAAAGGAACTGAGGTAAACAGACTTATAAAAAAAAAAAAAAATTGCTGTTGTAGATGGACAGCATGTCTTCATTTTATTTTTTTTTTATTTTTATGTGCTTTGAGAGATCAAACCCAATGCCTCACTCATGCTAGCCAAGCACTCTGCCATGGAGCTACACCTCCAGCCCCACAAACAGGCTTTTTAATGAGAGGTTTCATGTTTTTCTGGCTGGGAGTCAGATTGAGTTTAATGTATCCTGGAGCTATAGGTGTCAGAAGCCTCAATTTCCTCTCATATCCTTGTTTGATTATTGTTGTTTCTCCCCCATTATCTTTGGGTTTCCCTGGAAAGTTCCTTTTGAAGAGTCTGTGTCTTTCAGTCTCCCAGTTGTAATCCACTACTCTTATAATGAACCCTGTTGTTATGGTGGCAAGATGCTGAAAAGGGGACATGGTCCATAATCTAATGATTAAATCTGAGGGTTTTGTTTTCTTTAGCAGGCCTGAATTCCTGTACTCTGACTGTCAAAACAGTTTTTTAGCTGGTTATTTTTCCCTTCCTCTTATGAGAGAAATGGATTTTATTGGCTATTTAATGGCCTTCAATCAGAGAAGATTTTGGAAGTTTTTCTTTGGAGAAGAACTTTGCTTTGAACACAGAATTCTCTGGGTATGTTTCAAAATGGTGACTTTTTAAATTTCCTCCTACCTGAAGCAGGAGGGAATTTCCCTGAGTCTTCATGAAAAGAAGCTGGTGAGTCTCCTGGGGGTAAAACTCACAAAAGTGTGGGGTATCTAAAGGTTGGGTCCCAGAAGTGTTCAAATCTTTAGGTAGTCCATATTCCACCTTCACTGGTAAATTACATTTTAATTGGTTCTACTTGTTACTGGGTCCAGTTCTTCTGCTCTTCATAGACTGATTCTTTGAATTCACCTAAGTGTCCAAATTTCAAAAGTCACTCTTTTGTTATGGATCTGTGATGGATCTAAGAAGTGTTGTTGCTTTTCTATTTGGTTAGATTTTTTTCTTGCTGTGAATATGAGAGTGAAAACTTCCAATATACTCTTATTTTACCTTTATTTTATTTATTTATTTTTTAATGTGATGCTGAGAATTGAATCCAGTGCCTCACATGTGCCGGGTGAGCACTATGCCACTGAGCCACAACCCCAGCCTCCAAGCTCCTAATTTTAACTCTTGTTTCCTTTTTCTTGCTTTCTCATGGTTATTTGACCCTTTATTTTCCAACTTCATTTTGATTTATTCACAATGCTTTTGAATATGTCTTTAGAGATTACTATTTTTGTTTAAGGTATTTTATTATATATACCTAATATTTCAGTCTACTAGTATTAATATTTTTAGCAGAGCAAGTGAAATGTAGAAAACTTACTTCTCTTTATATCCCTTTATATTTTCCTATTTATGATATAATTCTCTCTGCATACACTGAAAATCACAACCAACAGGGTTACATTATTTGCTTGAACTATCTACCATGATTTACAAATTGCAAGAGTCTCTTGTGTTCTTTCTTCTGGCCTGATATTCTAAGATATCTTTTTTTCCTTTTCTTTCTGTTCAGAGAACTTCTATTAACCACTCTTAGCATGGTATTCTGGTGATAGATTCTTCCCTTGATTTAAAAATATCTTAAGAACTGGACATATCTATGGTCACAGGTACTTGGCAGGCTGAGGCAAGAGGATCATGTGAGCCCAGGAGTTTTGGTTTTTTGTTTTGTTTTGTATTGTTTTTTGGTTTTGGTATCAGGGATTGAGCCCAGGAGCACTCAACCACTGAGCCATATTTCCAACTCTTTTTATGGTGTGTCTTTTTTTTTTTTTTTTTGAGACAGGGTCTCACTAAATTGCCAAGACTGGTTTTGATCTTGAGATCCTCCTTTCTCAGCCCCCACAGCAGCTGGAATTAGAGATGTGCACAACCATGCACTCACAAGCCCAAGATTTCTAGGCCAATCTAAGCAACACAGCATCTCTTAAAATAAAAACACCCATCTCTGAAAATAAAAACTGTCCTCAACACTCAAAAATAAATTTCTGGATTACTTCATCATTTCTGAAGGGTATTTTTCCTGGATTAACAGTTCTTTTACTTACATGATTGAAGTCTTTTGCCACCATCTTCCCCAGTTTCTGATGGGAAATCTGCTGCTATTTGACTTGGGTCTTGCCTGTGGGTGAGGTCTCTTTTCTCTCTCACTGCTTTTGAGAGTTTTCTTTTCTTTTTAAATTTAACAGCTGTCACAAACTTGACTATGATGTGGATTTATTCTGGATTATTCTGTTTAGACTTTACTCATGTTTTTCAGTCTATGTCTTTTGCCAAATTTGGAATCTTTTCAGTCACTCGTCCTTGGAAATTTTTTAACCCCACCCATTCTCTCCTCTCCTGAACTCTGAAGATGTGGATGTTAGATCTTTTGCTACAGTGCCACAGTTTTTGAAGTACTGTTATTTTTTTTTCTTTTGTGCTTCAGTGCATTTTCTCTGTTGCTCAGATTGGGTAATTTCTATTGCTCAATCTTCAGGTTCACTGATCTTCAGTTCAGTCCATTCTGTTAAAGCCATCCATTGAGGTTTTACTTTGGTTGTATTCTTCTGCAGGAAATCATCTGTCTATAACTGGAAGTTCCTATTTCTAGGATGTTTTTAATTTTTAAAATGTTTCTTTATTCTTCATCATTGCCTGCCTACATTTTGCTTATTTCCTTGATCTTGTTCAATGGGTGTTGCTCCCTCCTATATACCTAAAACAGCAAAGAATGGATAAATTTGCTGATGACCTCACCAACAGATGTAGTATTTTTGTAAAGGTAGTTGCATCTTTTTTCTTAGAATATTGGGGGGGTAAATTCTTTTGTTAACTTATAGAAGTTACACTTAGAAAAAACTGAGAAAAGATAAGAATTTTTTGTTGTTGTTAAAAAGCAAATTGTTTTGGTTATGTGTTCTTTGTTAATTTGGATTTCCTAATACCTAAATCTTTGTATTCTTTTTAAGCATGACTTTTTAAGTGCATCTCATAAATTTTGATATTATATTTTCATTATCAGCTCAAAATACTTTAAAATTTTAATTCTGATGTAGATCTGTGGATTTTTAAATGATATTTCTTAATTTACAAACATGTGAGGATTTCCTAGTTTTCTTTTTTGCTGGGAGTTATGCCATACGGACTACACCAAGATGGTGCCTGGCAGTTAGCCAGAAGTTGTTTTGGTCACATTGGCAGTGAGGAGCTTGATTAACATAAGCACACCCAGGTGATTTGTCATTGGCCATAATCAATTAAGTACAGGGACACAATGCTTTTGTATGTGTTCCCGAGTGCTCCTAATCGTGCCTGCTTGGACATCTAGCTCCTCGCCTAATCTTCGCACAATTGGCGTCATCCCTACCCTTTGCCCCCTGCAGGGGATATAAACCAACTCTCCTCGAGTCCCAGGGTCCCAGGGTTTCCTGAATCTACAATAAACCATTCCAAATTCAGAAGCCTCGCTATTTGTTTGTCTCTCATGCCAAATTGACACCACTGGACAGCGTCACTTTTTACTAAAAAATTATAAAAGCCTAGCCTGTGATCAGCATTCAAAAACATGTCATGTTTACTTGGAAAGAATGCAAAATTTATATCTGTCAGTTGCATTGTTCTGTACATGAAAAGGGTTATGTTTATAAATGTTTTTGTCTGTATATTCAATTAGTTACTGGAAGAGTTGGATCAGAATTGCTTACCATTTTGTGAATTTGCCTATTTAGTTGTGTACTGTCAGTTTTTGCTATTTGTTTTGAGACTATATAATAAAGTTTAGAATTGTTAAAAAATGTAAGGAAGTGACATTAAGTCTCCAAACATCATAGGACTTACTGGTCTCATACATAATTATATACATAATTGTAGTACTTTGTAAAATCACAGAAACAGTAAGAGGTTGTGATATTTCCTCTCTTAAAGGCATTTCATTTTAGAACAAACTTGGGTTTGTAATCTCTGGAGCCAAGCAGTGTTTCTGCAACCTTTTTGTCCTGACTCTTTTTCTCATTCACTCCAGGTGATCAGTCAAAACACATTTGGACAAAAACAGCAATTTTGCCCACCCCAATCCACTTCCTTTTTTGTCCCCCATCACCACATCAATTTGGTCATAATTGTATCATTCTCATAACAACAGCCATATTACTGAATCATTGCAGAGGTCTTTAAGAAGGTTGTCATACAAAGTCACTGACAACGCCAAGCAGAGCCTGCAAGTCAGCATCTCACAAAAGAGAAAACAATCAAGGGGAATGATTTCTGGCAGCTCCAAATCAAACTTGCAGCTGATTACACTTCTGCATTTCTGAACTGTGACACAGCAGCCTTTATTTCTACTACATTCTTTTTATACTCTAAGTCTTACGATGGTCATTCCCTCCTGGCCTGCCGGGGATATTAAAAAGAAACTGAGGCTGAAAGGGTAAAACAGACTTCTAAAAGCACATCCAATCTGTAATGATGCACTGTTCTGTTGTCTTAGTGCAATATTGTTTTAAGTTATTTGCTCTTTTTAATGCCCTTCTTGTGACTTTCTAAGTCATATTTTGACTGTATCTTCCTTTTAAATGAAACAGATAGCCAAGTAAGTTAATCTTGGGCATTGCTTTTTACCCAAATTCTGAACTTGCTCTGTGGTTAGAAGGTGGTCTGACCAGCTAGTAACATAAGCATTTGGAGTCAGATGGCTATTTGAATCCTAGCTTGTTCTTTATCTCACTGTGTTACCAAGGGCTAATCACTGTAACCTCTCTGAGACTTATTAGTACAATAGAGACTGTAATACCTTCCTTGCTGGGCACTTATGAAGATTAAGTGAGATATTTTATGGAGAAATTTGTCATTTGCCTTAGAGACAGTAAGGTTGTCCGTACTATTTAGTTGACCTTTTAGTGACTTTCCTCCATGAATTCTTCACTCAGGCATTGTTCACTAGCACACTATGGTCCTGATCTGCTTATTGTAGAAAACAGTCAGGCACCCCATCACTTGTACCTTTCATACCACCTTAACCAACTGTCAAATGGGGCCTTACAAAAAGTGGGACACCTGGATGAGGGTGTTTCACATTTCATTCCTGTGATGTGCCAAGAGCTCACATCCCTATGTTCTTGCCAAAGTGTTTAGCTGGAGTCTATTTGTGAGGAAACCATCAGAAACCCATAAAAAGGGGCATTCTGTGAGACAACTGACCCCAGACTCAGAAAACAATCTAGTTTTTAAAAACAACCCATAAAAAAGAGGAGGGGCCATTCTGTCCCAAGACATATACCACAGGCAAGCTTTGAGTGGATCTCAGTACATATCAAAGCATGCTGGAGCAAAAGAGGAAATGCCTTAGGTAGGTGAATTAATGGTAATTCTTAAGGCATGCCATTGGTACAATGGCTATTATCAGTAAAACATGAGCAATAATAGTACTGTAAAAATATCCTTAGTTTTAGGGTAGGCATGATGAAATAATTAGGAATGAGATGGATGGTCAGCAAGAGAGAGGGGAGAGGGAGGAGAAAGTGTCATGTTGGCAGAAGTTAACATTAGATTGAGGAAGAAATTGAAAATAAATGGATACAGAATCTCAAAGGAAACACACATGAGCCATTGAGATGCAGAATGCTCTCAGGGACATGCCCTTGGCCTCTGCCTTTGTGAAGGGAGGGAATTGAGCAAGTGCAGGAAAAAGTGGTGTGGAATTATGCAGCTCCACCTTGGCCCTACCTCCAGTCTAGTCTAACTACAGTCCATCTACAAAGACTGGAGTCCTAAATTGGCAGGGCTTCTAGCTCTCAAGATAGTTGGCATTCTTCTTTGAATGAGTATCTGCTTCCTAAAGAAACCTCTGTTTATGCCTTGTCTAGCTCATGCTGAAATACTTTTATAAGAATCCCAGTCATACTGAGTCAATTTCCCCTTCTCCACGTCATTGCTTCTCTCATGACAAGGAGAAAGGTCTATGTGTGCTCATTGTACTGTTCTTTCAACTTTTCTATACATATGAATTATAAAAAATCAGTCAATGCCATTTGGCCTTGACTTCCTATTCAATGAGATATTTGGCCTTTTCATGACTCTGTAGTGGGGAATAAATATTTTCCATCAATACCAAGACACATTTGATCACTTTGGTAATACTGTTAATGTTTTTATCTGTCATATCAAGCTGGGGCTGGCAGTGTGAGTGATGATTGTAAACAAAGCCTTTTTATTTCTTGACTCATGTCCACTTTTATTTCTTGACTCATTTCCACTCCTGGGATTCTTTAACCCTTCCTTCCATTGAATGCATCTGGATGCCCTGCTGCTATTTATGTCATCCCTCTTCAGGAAGTCTTCTACCATCCATTCACCTGCTCCTCTTCTTTTTGTATTATATGACTGAGAAGTCTGTCTCATTGATTGCTCCCTTGCTACCAGGTCTCTTAGATGCCAGCTCTGTTTAAATCTACATCTGAGTCATCTTGTTATTCAAGTTTCTGTGTTGGGATATGTAATCTGACTTTGCTTATCTGTCTGCTCTCTGCCCAACCAATTTCTCATTGGATGATTTATATGATATTTTTCCCAGTTATTTGCAGGAAAATAACTTGTAACTTTCCCAGTTATTTGCAGGAGGTTACATGGTTGTCTCCTTTCTAACATAAACATCATTAACCTTTATTGGATATTTCCTGGTTTTCTCTTATTTTAAGTTTACAAAATTGACTGTAATAAATCTTTTATTGGGGGAGCATCAGGGATTTAACTCAGGGGCATTTGACCAGTGAACCACAACCGCAGCCTTATTTCATATTTTATTTAGAGATAAGGTGTCACTGATTCACTTAGCACCTCACTTTTGCTGAGGCTGACTTTGAACTTGCAATCCTGTACCTCAACCTTCTGAGCTGCTGGGATTATGGGCATGTACCACTGTGCCCAGCAAATGGTGGGTCTTTTTAAGTTCTTGTGATATAACCTTAATTGGGCTGGGATAGTAGAAAAATCATTTGTATTACAATTCATTGTTTCTCTGCTGTATTTGCCTCTAAACTGTAAGTTCTTTGAAGTTGGGTGTTATTCTGGTCTTTTTCTCTGACATTTAAACTATGTGATACATGGTAGGAATGCAGGAAGTGTTTGCTTTGTACCACAGATAAATTGACGAATGGCCACTGATTGCTTTTAAGAAACTCCCAGCATTTTCTGGAAGGAAAACCCAAGTACACCAGTGCCAATCATGCAAAGAGAAATAAAAAGAAAGGTGAAGATGTCACTCAAAGTCCTGCTTCTAAACTGATCTTAAACACTCTTGGGTGAAGAAATCTGCAAAATAAAAAGAAAAATATTCGTTCAGATATTTTGGCAAGGTGTAGATCAAGACATAGTCCTCATTCCACAGAGCCTGCAGCTAAGACTCATGGAGGAAAAGTGACCTGGTCCAGATTTGAGGTTTGGTGGTGTCTCAGTGGGGTTCCCACTCTATGCCTCCCCACTAGAGACTTTGTCTTTGGAGAGGGTAGATTGTGAGGTGTACCTCTCAGCACTGCCTGAGTGTTAGACTTTCCTGCTCCCCTTATGCTGACCTGGTTGTCCAAGGGTTAATCTTGGTCTCAAGTGACCTGTGTGGCACTAATAAAAACCACTGTGCATTAATCACATCTTCTTACTCTCTATCATTGATACTTTGACATTTCTGGGTCTTACTGATCCAATAGGGACTTTCCTCCACCCACAGACTTAGATAATTCCTATAGAGGGCAAACAATTCTCACCTGAATAGGCTTTTCAAATGTGAGCCAGTCAAGGCAGAGCCCATGCTCTCAACAGCCTCCTTTACTGAAATTGCATTCCCTGGGACATCATCCACCTGTCCTAATCCTCCTTAGATCAAACAACTGATTTTAAGGGTCAGCACTGTGTACCAGAGCCTACTGAAATTATTTAAGTCAGTCAATCCTAAATCTTTCTGACCCACCCTAACTATTCCTTCTCATGGAAAGCACACTAAGGGCTCTTGCTAACATTTTCCTCTCCATTCCTCTGTCTCTGACTGACCCCAGTGCTACAACCCCAATGTTGAACTCATACCATATGTTGCCCCCTTTAACTGGGAAAAGAACATGACAAGCTACCTCTCCAGTTGCAGCTTCCTCTCAACTTTTGTACTTGCCATTCCTAAACAATAATGAAGACTATGTTCTAAAACACACATATTTTATGGACTTGGGGATTTGACACTGAACTTTGCAGATACTCTGGGGTATGGGATTCACCCATTGATAGGCTGCCTCTTCCTCTCCCCTTCAAATAGATTGACTTGTCTATTTTCTTGTGTATGTGGTAGACCATTTTTTGTACTAGGAATTGAACCAGGGGTGCTTAACCACTGAGAAACATCCACAAACCTTTTTATTTTTTTTTATTCTGATACAGGGTCTTGCTAAGTTGCTCAGAGCCTCACTAAGTTGCTGAGGCTGGCTCCAAACTTGAGATCTTCCTGCTTCTTCTTCCCAAGTTGCTGGGATTACAGGCATATGCCTTTTTTCCTGGCTACATGATAGACCTCTTAAAACATCACATGGATCATGGCAGTCACCTGCTTAAGATATTACCATGACACTCCAGAGACCAAGGTTCTTATAGCCTGGAAGGTCCTCCACCCTGCAGAAATGTAGACCTCACCCTATTTCACCAATCTTTGGTGATCCTGGACCCTTCCAGGCCTCATCAAATAGTAGACCTATTTCAGCTATCTGAAGCACTTTACCCCACTAATCCCCACAACACAAACCCTCACCTCTCTCACATCTTTGCTCAAATGCCACCTTCTCAGTGGGGATACCCTGTCTTCCTTGGCCTATTCTCCTTGGTGCCATCACACTTATCACCCTTAAATATAAAATATAATTCATTAATTATGCTTATTGCTCTTTCTTTCTTCTTCCTCTTTATACCTCCCTGCAATTACTTGTCAGCTCCACAGACTGCAAACTTTGGTCCCTTGATAGATTCCAAGGACCTAGAAAAGGAAATGGCACAGCATAGACCTAAAACAAATATTATTGAATGAATAAATGTCTTCATAACAGTTTGTGTAACAAAAAAGTTCCTCTGTTAAAAGAGAGTTTGAAAAAAAAGCACCTTGCCTATGGTAACTTGATCCTCTTCATACTATCTGAGGTAAAGCACATTGGTAAAAATAAGTTTTGGAGGAGGTTGTCCAGCAAGGACCCTGAGAAAAGTCAAGTGAATATTGCTTGTATTCTGGGCAAGATGGAGACTCAGAATATGAAATACAATCATCCAACCACCAAGAAAATGAAATCTGGGAGAAAAGGCCATTATCTGGGTGGGGAAATGAGACCTGGTGATGGATCATTTAGGAAGTAAACCGGTCTATTTTCAAGAGGCAAGAAACACATGGAAGTAACATGTTAGATGTTCAAAGAGCCCTTCACCCTTAGTTCTGGTTAAAAATGTTTTGAAACCTGTAGTTTGCATAGTATAAGGTGGGCAGTGTGGTTCGTTCAAATGGAAAAGAATATTCTGTAGGGTCATGGAGGAGATTGAGGCAACTTTGACAAGATTAGTATCAGTTACCAGGTTCATTGAGTAGCACTGGTGATGTTTTTATAAGTGCTCTGGAGGAAAATAAGCCCAGTAGACAGCAATGCAACTTGTGACTTTGGAACTTCCCAAATAGTGGCATGTCAGGACAATGGAGGCAGACATCAGATGTCTTCAGGGTTGAGCATGTGGGTAGAGAGGTGGTAAATGAGCCACACTGTGGCAGACCCTGGAAATTCATCAAAGGAAAAATAAAGTGGAGAGGTCAGCTCTCATCCACAGAAAGGACTGAGGAGGCACTCTGCACTGCTGCTGGATCACCTCAGCCATCACAAGGAAGGAAATCCAGTAATCAGAACACATAGGTTATTATTCCTTGAATTTCTGAAATGTCTCCTCTTTCCTCTTCCACTGTTCTCCCTCCCTAGCCTGCCCCCTTGGACCAGAGGTTCCTCTTAATTTTCCCTGTCCCCTATTATAACTCTGTGTTTTTTAACATCATCATGCCTTCTACTGCTAGTACCACCATGTCATGAATTTTCTGCACCCATTAACTTCCTGTGGCGGGCGAGACCTGGGGCACAGGGTTATGCCACATGCATCCAAGATGGCGACTGGCAGAGAGCCAAAAGGCATGCTGAATGTTGAGAAAAACAGGAAGCGTTTACCATTGGCTGTATGATAATTAGTTCAGCCGCCTAGCGCGTGGACAGAAATATCTTTCATGTATGCTTGAGCTCATGATTGCTTGACCTTTAATAGGATTGGATGGACATATCTGACTACAATTGCTTATGCATGAGACTGCTTATATATTGAGGGTGTTATCTGAATAAAGTGAAAGCTACTTCATGAACTTCTGAAGAGTACGTGTCGTTTGTCCTGCTGGTGCTGATAATGCCAAGGTCGCGGGTTTGTTCCCTGTATGGGCCACCACTTGCAGCTTGCCACTGACCAGTGGGACAAATGACACATACTCTTCAGAAGTTCATGAAGCAACTTCCGCTTTATTCGGATAACACCCTCAATATATAAGCAGTCTCATGCATAAGCAATTGTAATCAGATATGTCCATCCAATCCTATTAAAGGTCAAGCAATCATGAGCTCAAGCATACATGAAAGATATTTCTGTCCAGCGCTAGGCAGCTGAACTAATTATCATACAGCCAATGGTAAACGTTTTCTGTTTTTCTCAAGGCGCATTCAGCATGCCTTTTGGCTCTCTGCCAGTCGCCATCTTGGATGCATGTGGTGTAAACCTGGACCCTGGTCTCGCCCGTCACATTTCCAACTCAGAAACCTCCTTCTCTAGAGGTCTTCCCCAATTATGCACCTGGCCATGGCTCCTCAGCAATAATGCAAGCTCTCTACTTAGACCACCAAAAAACTCATGTTAACATGATCTGTTTAATGTTTATATTGTGTACCATGATCTTGCAAAAGCAAGTGTTGCTTCTGACACTATACATGTTCAATGGTTACTATATTTATGAAATGCGTGCATGGAGTGTATGGGGAGCAGATCAACTCCCAACCACAAGCAGACCCAAAGAACAATAAATAAATGACTTCTCCATAGATGCACAAACACATTCTCACACTATCTCTCAACTCTAATCCCAATACTCTGTGCACTTGCTTTATTTGCAGCTTGGGAGTTAGTACTTTTTGTACATGTATGTTCTGCTTTTATCAATTTCATAATGCTTGAAACAGAAATGACAGAAACCTAATTGGTGGGGAAGTTTTAATTTTGTCTTCGTATATATGATTATTTTCATTTTTATCCCTTTTTTCCACATTCTTTTTCTTCTTTCTTCCCCTGCTTCTTCAGTTTTCTGTATCTCTGTCAAAGTTCATGGCAACAAATCAGAATGGGCCACTCTGGCAAATGGATAATTTCTAGTTGAAAACAATTGAGAAGTAGAGGTGATGAACTCTTATCTCTCCCCAGCTAGTAAAAGCATCACAAGTGTCCCTGGAAGGCATTCCTCCAACTCTCACTTTCTTTGTGGGGAATTCCCATATGACAACCGTCAAGCTTGCTACTGAGGTCAGGATGACACTGAACACACCAAACCCCTGGGACTGAGCCTCAGCAACCATTAGTTTCTCTGTACAGCTGCCTTCCCACAACTTCTTACTATAGATATTCAGTGTCTTTCTTGTGTCTTGTCATCTCTTCTTAAAAACTTCATCCTTTGCCCAACTGGTATAAAAACTTTCCAAGCATAGCTATTTCTTTTGGAACTTTCTTCCCATGAAGTCCCCACCCCAACTCTTTCCAGGTAAATCATTTAATATCAAATAAAATTGTGAACTGGAGGTGTAGCTGAGTGGTACTGCACTTGGTTAGCACGTGTGGGGCACTGAGTTCAATTCTCAGCACCACATATAAATAAATAAAATAAAGATCCACTGCCAATTAAAAATTTAAAAAATTAAAAATAAAGTTGTATGTTATTTTTTGCCCTGACATAATACCTATTAGTTCATTTTGTAGACTCAACCAGAGAACCTAAGGATGTGGAGGAAATTTTTTTCCCTACCCTACAATGTCAGTGCTCTTTTGGTTAATCTACAGAGGGGCTAGTTAGTGGAAAAGAGATCCTTAGAGAAATACACTAGGAATAAATTTGTTGCAAAGTAAAAAGGAAATAGAATATTTTGAGACTGATTTTCTACAAGATGACTCCTCTACAAAACAACTGATACTTGGGATAATGTGATTCCTGCTTACTGATGGGCATGGATTTGTGTGTACAGAATTTCCCCATATCAGTGCACATTGTGCATCAAGAAAGACTGTGTTCAGGAATGTGATAGGCCTCAGGTGCATCAAGGGGAGAGAAGTACTGAAGCATCAGACCCACCTGTTGAAGGACTTCACACACAGGCAATGTGAGAGACTCGTGTGAGGGTTACTATGATAAAACTTCTCTTTCAGATTTGTGCCTGAAGATGGTAAGAGGACTTCGGAGCTGGAAAATGTTTGGCTCTCCATGTGGGTTTGAGACAGCCTCTGTAGCCATGCCCTCTGGCCTGGAGCACTTTTCTCATAGTCAGCCTGGGTCTTTGAACCCTAAACATTCAGTCTTCCTCCATACCATAGTCCCCTCACCTCTCTTCTTGTATGACCTTCAATATACATAGCTGCAACTAGCAAAGCAGAATGGACTTTTAACTTAATCACAGGGAGATGACAGGCAGCCCCAGAGGAGATGGAAAGCTCATTCAACTGCAGGCATGTGTCAGTCTTATTTTAGTTTACTAGAAACAGTGTGTAGGGCCACAATAGCCTAATATCTCAAAGCAACTTCAGTGAAAATTGTGGTACGTGACATTTAAGGAATGACTAAGCTGTGCCAGTACTGTGCTTACTGCTTGGTGTGTGCTGACCATTGTAAACAGACCTTATAGGAGAAGCACATGGGAGATTTTAGATCACCACTGTGTCTATAGAAACCAAAGGTTAAGAGGTGCACAGAATGGCCCAGGAAAAAGAATCCTACCTGATATCAATGCCTGGAGAACTGTGTCTTTGAGTGGGCTGTAGAGATGCCTAAACGCGCAGCTACTTCCTCTAGATTCAGTCTGTGTAACTAATAAAACACTTGATTAGAAGCCATTATTGTACATTCTGTTACTTGCTTCCAAAGTGGTCCTACTGGGCATTTGAAGTCATTGCCATCTCTCACCTTGTTTGTTAATAGCTTTCCAATTTGTTACAGCTTTAGCATCGCTCCTACTATACACCTGTTTAAGTGGCATTCCTGATATTTTGGAGGTGTGGCCCATATCTTGATCCTGTTCATCTCCTGGGACATGTCCTCACTATCCAGAATTCCCACACCCATTTTCTAGTTATGCTGAGCCACTTGTCTTGCTTTAATTTCCTTTATAGCACTTATCGTGATACACCCTTCCCTATGTATATATTTGTTCTCATCTCTAGTGTCTCAGGACAATGTCTCATTTGGGGTATGGGCTTCATCTGCCTGATGTAAAATAAGTATCCCATTTATCTGCTAGTTGAAATAAAGTAGTAAAACCAAAATGAAGAGTCTGCCTTTCTGGGGTTGGCTGTTCTGCGGGGGCATCCAGAATTCCATCCAGTGCTTGACAAAGATCCTCTGGAGGATGTTTGCAAAGGCTCATCCTAAAAGGAATTGCCAGATGTTTTGCTCCAGAGCATGGTGTTTTTTCTGCTGTATTTTTCTGATAATATGTTACTCATTTCAGTCTGAATGGATTGTTTAAGGATATGAGGGGAATACAACATAAATTCCAGAAAATATTACCTACAATCTGAAAGACATTGGGTCTTTACCACTAGCAAAGTTAAAAACAATTTTGCAACCATGCAATGAGTCCCTGAAAGCCTCTGGAGAAAATAGATATATATCTGCCTTGGTCTCCAACAGGCTGGTTAAATTCTAACGATGGTTTTGTTTATGTGTGGTGGTGAGGTAAAAGAATAAGGTTTCACAACATTCCTTCCTTCCTACAAAGAATAGGTTACCCCTATAATAAATATTCATACACAATAATCATTGCAACCACTGCTGTCCTGTAGCCCTTAACTCAGCAATTTAGATATTAACCAGATGGACCTAGTAGAGATGATCACATGAGATTACTTGTCTATTGCTTTAACTGTGAGAGTAATAAGAATAGTCTTAGGTCACATAGAGTTTAGATATTAAGGAAATAAATATTGTATTAGCTCATTGATGTAGTTAGATATTTTTAAAACAATTGTGATTAGGTTAGGATAAACTGTAAGGTTACTGTTTTCTGTCTATGCTTTGAAAAACTTCTTTAATTTGATTAACCACAAGACTGCCATTATAGCCTGAAGAAAAATGTATATAAACCCAGCCTTCCCTAGAATAAAGTGGGAGTGATTGCACCAGAACTAGAGTCTGTGTCTTTCATTCTCCATCCATCACTGATGCTGTCTCCCTGCACCCTGTTTACCTGTGTGGAACCCATGGACTCATGCTAGGGCTGGACCCTGGCACTGCTCCTCTTCCTGGAAGGCAAAATCTCCTAATGTGCTTTATAGAAGTCAGTGACTGGAGAGTAGTTGCAGTTATCAAATTAAATGAGCCTTCCAATTGTGAAAGCTGTTGGCTTTATTGTTGCTTTGGAGTTGAAAAATTCACAACTTACCAATCCTGCTCTTGGCACTAAAGTTCCCCACACTTGCTGAATGTTCCCTTTTAAATATTTTTTATCCATTTCATGAATCATATCAAATGAAAATAGGTAGATTCTGTGACATCTTAAGTCTTTCAGTTCAGTTCATCTATTGTGTGAGACTATTACTCCTTAGGTAATATGTATTTTAAACCAACATTGTGCTAGGAAGTGAACTCTTGGAGCATTACTATTAATATTCAGAATTTTATGTAGTTATGCAGTTTTTGTACTATGATTTATCTTAAAATGTAAACTCTCATTTTGCAAAAATAATACCCAGTTTTCCCAGGGGTTGCATCTTTTAACACTATAGTGTCATATCAAGTTCAAGAAACTGATGTTCATTCAATGCTGTTTCTAGAAATACACACTGCTGAGTTGCAGCAGTTTTAACACTCTCTCATTTGTATATATGTATGTGACTAGTTCTATACATCTTGATCCCATGTGTACTCAGTGGACCACCTCCAGGTTTGAGGCAGAGCTGATCCATCACCATAGAAGTGATGGAGTGACTTGTTGATTGTCCTATCCCCAGTGTTGCATAAAGTTTTTCAAGATTTTTAGCCAATAAAATTAGTCATGGTGAGTTGTAGTAACACTATTGAAAAGGAAAGAAGGAAAGAGACCCACATATTATTGTTTGTTAATTATATCTTGTCATATCAAGAAAAGCCAAAAATTATTCATTGAAACACTATTGATTTGAGTTTTTACATTATATTAATTAAGAACATCCACTTTAGAGCCTGGAATATGGGTTTGGATCCCAACTCTAAGTCACTTGGTAAATCATTAAATCTATTTGTTAATGTTGCCCCTCCTGTAAAGCAGGGACAGTAATAGTACCTAAATCATTGAGTTGTGGAGAATAATGAATATAACATTCCACACTTAACAAGGACTGGGTAAAGTCTTAGGAAATAGCTCTTTAATAGATGAAAATGGATATATAATGTAAATTTTATATATCTAACCTCAAACTAATGTATTGATTTCCTTGTTAATGTTATTACTACTGATAAAGCAGTAACTTGTTAAGACATTAGTACTAAAAAACAATGATCATCCATTTTAGCATGACCTACTCCTTAGTGAAATTGATGAAAATTATTTTTCAAAAAATTAAAACCTCTGGAAATGGTTCTAAATAAACATATCTCCCAAATGAGACATCTATTCAAGAAAACCTACAAAGATTCATTAAGAAACATGAGAGTCTGTGAAGTTTAAATCATGTTAAATGGGCTAAGAAACTGAGCAGACACTTCTCAGAAGAAGATATACAATTGATTAACAAATATATAAAAGTAGTTCAATGTACCTACAAATTAGAGAAATGTAAATCAAAAGTACTCTAAAATTTCATATTACTCCAGTCAGAGTGACAATTTTCAAGAATATAAGCAAGAATACATATTTGTGAGGATGTGGGGAAAAAGGTACACTCATACATTGCTTGTGGGAGTACAAATTGTTGCAACCACTCTGGAATGAAGTACAGAGATTTCTTAGGAAACTTGGAATGAAAATAAACATTTGACCCCAGCTATCCCACTCTTCAGCCTATACCCCAAGGATTTTAAATCAATCACATCAATGATGTGACGCAGCCACAACAATGTTTATAGCAGCTAAATTCACAATAGCTAAATGTGGAATCAACCTAGATTCTCTTTGATAGATGAGTGGATATAGAGGCTGTGGTATATATACACAATGGAATATTACTCAGTCTTAACAAAAAATGAAATTATGGCATTTGCAGATAAATGGATGAAATTGGAGAATATCATGCTAAGTGAAATAAACCAATCCCAATAAACCAAATGCCAAATGTTTTCTCTGATATGTGGATTCTGAGAAATAATGTGGGAGAAAGGGGAAGAATGGAAGAACTTTGGATTGTGCAGAGGGGAGTGAGTGGGGAGGAGATTTGAGGATGAAAAAGATGGTGAAATGAGATGAACATTATTATCTTATATATGTGTATGATTGCATGAATGGTGTGAATCTACATAACCAGAGAAATGAAAAGTTGTGCTCCAGTTTTGTTCACTGAGTTGAAATGCTTTCTGCTGTCATATATAACTAATTGGAACAAAAAAATTCTCTGAAAATGGTTCTAAGTATAAATAACTCTAAAATGAGACATATATTCAAGAAAACCTAAAAGATTCAACAAGAATGATGAAAGTCTTTGAAGTGTAAGTCAAGTTAAATCAAGACTGCTTCCTGTTTATTCTCCCAGCTCAGCTAGGCAGTGACCCCACTGCTGGGGTGAAGACAGGATGGGCTGACCTTCACTTAAGAAGGCTGCCTATTCTTTCATCCATGTTAAAATAAAAACAGCAGAGGCTGAAGGTGTCTTTTCCTGCCCAGCCTCTGCTTTTGGGCTGGAGACTGTTTGCCTGGGCACTGTGAGAGAATGAGGGCTCCAAACTCTCCTTGAGGTGATGGTTCCATTCTTAGAGGTACAAGCATGTGTGCATGTGGCAGAGTGGGAGATTGTCCCCATGACCATCTCTGGAGACTCAGGTTCAGGGTTTTCACCTAAATGTAGCCCCCCTGAGGTTATAACCAAAATCCCACACTTTGAGGAAACATCCTTCAAATTAATTAGAATTTGAATTGTTAGTGAAGCAAGTTTTGCCTGAGGGCAGTATTGGAAACAATAGAGTAGTCAGCAAACAATTAGTAGAATTTGATAACTGGTTAAAGTCTAAGAAAGGCGGATCACCCTGCCTAAAAATTGTCACCCCAGGTTGTCTGTGAGCATGATCAAAATTGCCACTCCTGAGAAGCAACACCAGAGGCTTCTTGTTAGGGGGACCAAACTTCAGGAAATATTCTACCACCCACAAAGGAAATAAGCAAATAATAAGCTCCACAGTGACTGGGTAAAAACACTGAATCACTACATTATATTTTCTGAAATATCCAATTTCCAAAAGAAAACTGATGTAGGCAAAAAGATAAGGAAATACCACCCAGAATCTGAAAACAAAGCAGGCTACAGAATGCATTCTACTGTCTTGTATAATTAGAACAAATATTTTTTTTTAATAAAATAAACCCACTCAACCATCTTTTATACATTAAGGTGTTTTGCAAGATACCCTGGGTAATATAGATCTTTAGATAATAAAATCTACACTTTTTATTTTTACCTGAATTGGTTGCTTTCAATATTTAATAAATATTTAGCCCCTAAAAAAATAAAAAGAAAAAAAGAAAAGTGCTTCTGCCAGTGGCATGAAGTAATGCAGATTCTTTAAGAAAGGCCTCAAAGTAGCCAATAAAGCATGTACACAAAACTAATCAAAAAGTGATTAAAGAGGTAAAGTAGCACCAAATGTTTCATTAAACAGAGAATATAAACAAAGAAACAAATTATAAGAAGAACCTGTGATAGGCTGACAGATCTGACTCCATGAGAATGTTGTAGGCCAAACTCTAAGGGAAAAGACTAAACAGACTCCATTTTGCTCTGAGACTCCATGTTATGTAGGAAATAAGCTTCTTCCATGGGACCATCCCGCCTCTGTGCCCATTATCAGTTACTTGGTGTAAGGAATTTCCACGGAACTACGCTGGACATGGGAAATCACATAAGGGAGTTTATTAAGCAAACAGTGTCGCCCTGCAGGGTAAGAGAGAAAATGAGAGGAAAAGAGAAAGGAAAAGAAAGGACACACACTAGAGAGAGTGGAAAGCCAGGAGGATTGTATGGAACATTGTTGAAGTGAACCAAACAACTTCCATTTTGCTTTCTGACTACATTTTGTGAAACTTATAAAAAACATGTTGTTTGCAGTGATAGATCAAAACAAAATGTGTGTGTAGTGTTAAGATAAGTAGAATGACGTGTGGTGAGGTACATAGTGACTATGCAGTCACTGAGAAAAACATTTGGCAGTTTGTTTACACCAAATTTACATTAGTTGTAATGGTAAAACTGGTAAAAATATTTACTAGATGAGTTTTCAGAATCTAGGATTTGAAAAACAAATTATGTAATGTGTGAACTTGTTTGGATGTGACTATATAAACTGCAGACTGATCCGGAGTGAGCAGACACTACTCCATCGACAGAGTCTGTCACTATGTCCCACTGACTAGTGACATGATAGTGCTCCCCAGCTCGAGGCTCCCGGTCACTGCATGCTGTCATTTTGATTGCCGATTGCTGTTTGCTGTGAACCGAGCATCAATAAAATCTCATCTGGGGACCAACGACTGACTACGTGAGTGTTACCTTATTCCTACCTGGTTCCCGATCCAGCACAGGTGGCAAATGTCGCGACGTGCTGGTGACAGTTGGCGTAGTCGGCAGTCGGACACCTTCCACCCTGGCTCCTCTACACACCACTGCGTTCCTGGACTTTCTTGAACTGATCATCGACATCCTCAGCATTCTTATTGACAGCAAAACCCAGGAACTTCGCGACTTACTGGACTCGGACTTGTAAACCTGGTAGGATTTACATTTCTCTTTTATGCCTCAGTGCTGGTTAAAATCTAGACGCTGTACTCACCTCCTTACCAAATACGATTGCCTTTTGCATACGCTTGTTTGTTCTATCAATAGTGCTAGCACTCTAAAGTGGAATAGGATTTTATTTAAACTTTATTGTACAGGCCGCCTAATAAAATGGCTCCAGGACTAGGGATAAATAAGCTTTTTAATAAGCTTAAAATTGGAAAGTCTGATAAACACGAGCTTAAACCGCAATCTCCATGGAGGCAATGCAAGCGCATTGTACAAAATAAATTCCCTAAATATGACAAGGAAAATGCTGTCCAGGTCTGCCTCAGCAGTCTGGACATTGTCGAGCCTATTTTAGCCCGGGCAGGTAAACAAGAGATCCCTAGCATTTTGTGTAAATTAATAGATGATGTTGATTCCGATAGACTTAAGGCAAATGATTGGTAAGGGAAGTGCTTCAGAAATCTAAAAATCCTTTCCTGCAGGACATATATGATTCCCAAGATCGATCGATCTCTGAGGCCTTAAAAGTCACCTACAACTCTGACCTCGTCTCCACGGTTAAGACCTCTACACCTTCTCGTGGTTTTTCTCTTGCCGGCGCTGACCACGTAGTGGAGACTAGAGAATTGTCTAAAAGTGAACTTACGCAGCTTAGACAGGATTTTTCCCAGCGTAACCTGTCTGATGCAGACTTTCTCTTCATGCTATGGCAGAAAGGCGCCCATAACATCCGCCTTTCAGCATCCGAGATGAGGACTGCGGGTATAACTATCGAACACCCAGCAGTCTGTGAAGCCCTTATGGCTTTACTAGAATCTATGCCCACAGATGTACATTCTTTGTTTGACTGGATAGCTATGGCTTGGAAACTGACTTTTCCTCATTTAGATCTCAGCCAATTTGATAGCCGTACTCGCTGGCATACACCAGCTGATGGCATTAACTTGCTACAGAAGCTTGGAGTCCTCTGCAAAATATATAATTCGGACCCCGAAATTAACCCACTACGGGTCCCACTTACTCCTTCCATTCATCGTCTTATTTTGAAAGGTGCACCAGACAATCTCAAATATATGCTCTCTAGCACTCTCGCAGGGATGCACACCCTGTTCAAGGTTTTTGAACATTTTAAACAGTGTAGAGATCTCCAGATGGACCATAAAATTTCCTTCCCAGTACGTACTTCCTTTCAGCAGATGCCCAAATTCACCTTAGCTGTCCAGCAAACTCCCTCACGTCCCTTCATCCCACGCCCTGTCTCTCGCGGACCATTTCGGAACATTGTTCCAAAAAACAGTACCTGGGTGCCCCCATCTGGCAAACGAGGAGCGACCCACCATGGGTCACCATTCCCCCGCAACTCAGGGCAACCCTCCTATCCCCAGCAGACTTTCCGCTCCCCTTTGGGTTTTCGAACAAGGAATCCTTTTCGGAGAAACCCCGGGATACAACAATTTTTTGGGAAGAAAGCACCCCACGGTCAAATCGGTTACTGCAACTGATCTGGGGCATCCAACATCTCCAACGGTTGGAACTGTGCCCCTCAGCACTTTCCACAAGCGTCTCGCTAGATGAGAACTGCCCCTTTATCCTTATCTCCGGTGTCTATGATACTATTCCTTTCTCCTCTTATTTCCTTATTGACACCAGTAGCCAGGTCACTATAATGGACCCTTCTATTATCCCTCAGGTCCATATGGGCAAGGGAACTCCTGCCCAGATTCAGGGCATTTCCGGTGCAATGCTTCCTGCCTTTCACTATGATGTCACGCTGTTTATTTATGATAGACAGCCCCTACGTTGTACAATACTTGTGCTTCCTAGCCCCCATTGTATTCTTGGCATGGATTACATATCCACCTTTTTTGGCAAATGGTTACCCCTTAAATGATTCAAATGTTGCAATATTACCCTCTTGCCTACTGTATCGGTGGAACCTATACATTTTACTCGGATCCCACCATCTTTCACTAAGGAATACCCTCTTAAAGGAGGCCATGAGGACATTTCTAAAACCCTATCAGAATTCCTAGCTAAGGGTATAGTGGAACGTACCCAATCCTTTAATTATAATAGCCCCATATGGCCTGTCCGTAAACCCAGTGAATCGTGGCGGTTCACAGTAGACTATAGGAACATTAATAAATTGTCCCCTCAAATGCCCGGCTCTCTGCTGGACATAAGAAGGCATTTTTCAGGATATTAGGGACTATGCCCTAAGTGGTTTGTAGTCATTGACCTCTCCGATATGTTTTTCGCTATCCCTTTACATGAGGATTCCAGGGAATACACTACTTTTACGTGGAATGCACAACAATATCAGTTTACTAGGGTCCCACAGGGTTTTAAGAATAGTCCAATCATAGCATAGAGTGCCATTCAACAAACCATGCCATGGAAATTAATACCCTCTGATGTAAAGGTCTTCACCTATGTGGATGACATACTAATATGTGCTCACTCTAAAGAGACTGCTGACAAAGCCAAACACATTGTGATCTCGGCCCTCACTTCTAAGGGCTGGATCATAAACCCGGATAAGGTAAAGGCCCACTGGACTCTGTTAAATTTTTAGACATCCAGTGGTCCTCTACGGGACCTCGTGTCCCTGATCCGGTACTGGACAAATTACAGGCCATTCCTAAACCTAAAAATAAGACCGAAGTTCAACACCTTATTGTTCTTTTTGGATATTGGAGATTACACATTCCCTTTTTACAGCTTATTCTCCAACCGATGTATAAAGTCACCAGGAAAGCCTGTGACATTGAGTGGGGTCCTGCACAGAAATCTGCCTTTGTCACCGCCCTAGAATTCATTAAATTGTATGCACAGCTATATGTCCCACAACCAGGTGAAGTCTTATTATTAGATATTTTGTTCATTAATGATTATGGTAATTGGGGTGTGTATGCAAAAACCCCTGGGGTGTCACGACCTGTTGGCTTCTATTGCAAACGTTTTCCATATGCATCTAATAGATATTCTCTTTTTGAGAAATATATTTGGACCTTTTGCCAAGCATTACAGGTGATGGGTTTCTCCCTTATCAACCGCCGTCTTGTTATCCGTACCCCATCCCTCTCATGAATTGGATCAAGATGAGTGAGGACCACTTAAAAGGCCTTCCTATTGAACCTAAAGTTTTACAATGGAAATGGTACCTCCAAAATGCTCTACAAGATTCTGTGGTTCAGAATGCAATTGGCAGGTTGACTGAGGACATCTGTGCCCGACCCCTGGCCAAATTGCCCGTTTCCCCTAAAGAAGATCCCTCCACACCTATTGGCCATTGGGGTGCCTCTAATTGCCATGCTAATGCTTGGTATATGGCTAATGCTTGTTATTAATGGAAAGGCCCATTGGAAAGCTGCAGCCTATCGCCCCGCCGATAAAACTATCTTAACTGACCAGGGGGTGGACACTTCTGCACAGATAGCTGAACTTTTTGCAGTTAATTTGGCTGTTAAACATTCACTTCTGGAAGGCTGAAAGCATATCCATGTTTTCTCTGATTCTTGGTCTGTTTGTAATGGTATAGCCATATGGTCTGCTAAATGGAAACACACTGATTATTGTACTAATGGAAAACCTGTTTGGGGTCAAACTGTATAGAAAGAGTTAGCAAACTCTGATATCAAGATATTTGTAACCCATGTGGACGCGCATGGATGAAAATTCCAAAAATAATGATCTAGTAGATAAAATATCCAAAATAGCAGCTATGAGACTTACAAACGCTGCACCTTGGAAAATTGTAAAACATGAGGATACCAAATTAACTTTAAAGAGGGAACCTCAATGGAAGGTACAAGACCCCCCTGTGGATAACCTAGAAATCTTGGGTCCCGAACTTACTACGCTTCATAAACAAATGGAACATGTAGGCATGCATGGATTATATCAATGGTGCAATGATAAAAATTTAAAGACCACGTGGAGAGCTTGTAAGGACGCGATAAAACGATGTCCCAACTGCCCGAATCTGCTACAAAGGTTTAGAAGAAATTCCTCATCACAATTATCCTCATTGAGGGCATTCAATCATTCTTTACAAATAGACTTTATAGGAACAATTAGGCAGAAAAACTCTGTCTGCACCATAGTGGATTGCTGTACTGGCCTAGGGTCTGCTACTATGTCTTCTAAACCCAACAAGATTGCTACTATATATGCTCTCTGGACATGGATTGCCCACCATGGGATCCCTCATGTAATCAGCTCAGACCAAGGCACACACTTTACTGGACAACTGGTGCAAAAGTTTGTAACTGACCTTAACATCCAGTGGAATTTCCACTTTGCATATAACCCAACAGCCTCAGGACATATTGAACGTTTCAATGGACTGTTAAAGCTTAAGTTATCTTCTTTATCTGATGTCCCACTACATAAAGCTTTACTTATAGCTATCTACGAATTAAATTCCAGACCACGGGCGTACGGTCGCTCACCATTTGAGGAAACCTACCCTCCGGACGTCCTACCCATCGACAGAAACACGCCCGACCCACTGATTTCTCCTGATAGAATCCTCATCAAGGACAGACTGGACTTTAGCCTCACCCCTGCCAACATCATTGCCCCAGGACCAGGGAACTCTTATTGGACTACATCTGGTAAGGGTGATCTTCGCCTTACCAAGATGAAAGACGCTACTCCAATGTAGATATGCCCTGTTCCTGTATTTGTGCACTGGCATTTGGGTGTAAACTTATTGTGGTTGTTACCCTTTTGCTGGCCGCTGCGTGGCTAGCCTCTCACTTCACGTGGTGCAGTTCCCCTGACTGCTCCACTTACTCCCCTGCTCCTAACTCTTGTATCTCCCCTGACCATTCTCATTCATTAGGCTCTTATCAGTTTAATTTTTCTGTGTCTGCCTGCCTCGATCCCTTGTGGTACAAATGTGGCTATCTCCCAAACAACACTTTATGCTTGGGATCCTCATCCTCTTAATTCCCCAATTCCTTGTTGTGATTCAGGGCAATACCACCACCCCGTCTTCATCACCTCCTCCTACGCGATGGTTCCAAAACCGCGCGGAGTGAACTAACATCCAGTTGGTACATAGGAAATGGATCCACCATTACCTGAATTTATCCAGACCTGACTCTGTGTTTCCGTGGTATTTTAGGAGTTACCAGTGGCTCAGTAATGAAACGGCCATGGCCCAACTGTTTTGGAATAAATATGCCTTTTGCACTAAATACTCCCGCAGAATTGCACTAGACCAATGCAGTGAATACTATAAAGCTAAAGTTATGGGCAAATTTTCACCTGTCTGGCATGCCATGGATTCAGACCCCACCAATATAGATGTTGGGGATACTAATGTTTTGGAGGAAAACCCCCTTCAATGTCATTTACTGGAAGTTGTCAGGGAGTCCTGGGCCCACCAGCTTCAATATGTGTACTATTATAAACATCTAACTTCTTATTACCACATACATGAGGTGGCATTTACAGGTTGCAATGTCACTATTTTGCAACAGTTTGAGGATAACGAAGGCCACTTCACATGTCAGAAGGCCACCCAGTTCTCCTTGGCTGCCCAGACCCTTGAGTTATGGAATATCTATAACCCTAAGGGCGATACTCAGATGGATGATGTACATAAGGAATACTCCTATGTGGGGAAGGAAGAGAACAATGAGGAAGAGGCCACAGGGACTGCAAATCCTATTAATACTCCTACTACTACTGCCCCTAACACCGCCACCACCAAACCGGTCCCCACTCTTAAATCCTATAATATGTGTGCCACTGGCACTTCCATTGACTTTTGCAAACCCACCTTCTGATGGCCTCTTATGTTGGATGAACCCTTTGGAACTTATTGCCCCATTAATATTTCAGCTTTTGTATGGAAACTCCACCTTCCTTATAATGCCAGTGATAGTGTTAATGATTTGATTGGCAAACAGAACCCTGCCAAGGTCACTTGTGTGGCAGATTACCCTAATCTACCTATTTTCAGTAGATTTGAATTGCTTAATGCTTATAGACCGGACCTATTGATTACCAATGATTCCTTCCCGCCCATCTCTTCCTTGTGGGACTTTATGACATTGGGCACCCACACGTGGAGATATCCCATGGTAATTACCGATCCCCTTCCCCAATCCTTTAACTCTCTTTTAGTCACTCCTAAATACTCTGCACCCTCATATTCCCCTTTACGTGTCCTTCTCTGCATCCATTCTATCTTTGCGGACGTAGTACCATCTGGCAATAGCCACGCCGCTATAGGTTGGCTTTGCTTCCCAATAATTGATAAATCCCCTGAAAGGTGTACTATGAAAATATATCTGAAGGGATATGCTAACCCAGTGAATTTACAAGACTTCAATTGCCATATCCCCAAACCTGCAGTATTGGACACCATCTTTCATATCTCTTACTTGATGTATGCTGATAACACAACTGATTCTGTCCTTGCATATGACCACCACCTTACTTCTTTCACTTCCTACAAGGATAGTGACCATCCTTTCCCAGATTTTCACCTTCTTTCTAAAGATATGAACTACACTGTCATGTCCTGGACATGGCTTGGCAATTTTTCAACTCCTCTTGAACAGGCCAGACCTATCTGGAATCTTACTCATATCTACCTCCTCAACTATTCCAATTCCTCTTCCTCTGTGTGTTCCTGTGAAGGGTGCTCCCCTTATTACTCTTATTATTCTCCCTTGCTCATTTGGTCCCAGTGGATGAATATCTCTTTCCTTCGTCCAGACCCTTTCCTTAGCCCCACTTTGTGGGGTGCCTCCAAAGCCTCACCAGGGTCCAACCAGTGGCTATTGCCTGACCTTATTCCTGTCGTTAACTGGACTGACCCTATCATTCATTCTCAAATCCATAATGTGACCCTTTCTTCCATCCCATTTGGCCCTCACAAGGACACTCTGGGAATACCTTATTCTACACCGTGGCAGTGGAAGCGCTGCCACTGGGGCCCCTTTGCTATGAAAAGGATTCAGGGGGTGCATAGATCCATGCAATACAACTATTCTGTATATGACGTTCCCCTGGACGCCTACAACAAAACTACAGTGGGCTATTCATATGCCATTGAAAGGTCCACAAAATACAACCTTAAACCAACTGCTTCTATTCTGGGATTCACGTACCCTACTATTGAAGAAGTACAAATCCAACTGGACCAACATCCACCTCCACGGGAGCCTTATGAAAAGCTGCCACCCGGATGGTGGTCCACCGCAGGAATGAATTTCTCAAGCTGGAAATACAAATCTTTGGTGGGATGTTTACCACACTGTTCTTACATGCTTCTTCCTGGACCTAATAATAAGTGGCACACCTTTGATATGGTGTCCCACAATATTCACAGGAACCACACAGATCTTTTTGACAATTATGCTCATAGACATTATGTGTATTCATACAAGATGACTCATGCTGACTGTTACAGAACACATGGTTTGGAATCCTGCCTCATTCATAGAGGTGGCCTCAATGAGTCTCACTCCTGGATTACCATGCACTTCCCCCATGCTGTCATCTTTCCGCCTTACAAGCCTATGATTTCCATGGAAGCTCCAGACTTTCTTCCCTTGACCTACCAAACTATTCGAGTGTTGATGAAACCGACCATCCAACCTATCTTCCTGCGTCTCAACCTCGCCTCCCTTTCTGCAAACAACTTCCAAATGTGCGGCGAACGTAAGCCTTATCTTACTCCAGACTTGTACTTCAACCTCCATGGCAGCCACAGCATGAGACGCCCTCTACAACTCGCAGCCGTTGGCGCTTTTTTGACTGGAGTTGCTATTGGCGCCCTCATTGCCGGCGCTATGACTGAGGAATTACGGGTCCAGATTAACTCAATACAACATCTTGTGGACTCACAAACCCGTGTGATACATGGGATTTCTAAAAATCTCCAGCCACAGCCATCCTCGTGGATAAAATATACCTGGAACAGGAAATTATGTGCAAGGAACTCTCTGCCCTCTACGAGCAAGTGAAATTTACTACTTCAACCTTCAATAAGGAGCTGGAGCACCTTCGAATACAACAGGAATGCCACCATATAGAAGCCCTCTTGCAGGCCTTACAGGAAGATCTCAGGAACCTTTTCCTGACTGGACTTGGCAGAGAAACTTCTTCTTCTATCACTATCTTGGACCCCACACAGGAATCTTTTTGTGAGGCTGGATCCTGTGAACTACATACACCTTTGGGAGATTTCTACCTCATCTGTCCTTGTTGCCTATCACACCATTGCAATTCCAAAACTTATCAGCAACACCTGGGTACTTCCTTATGACAAAATGTTCTGGACTCAGTGGGGGGATAAGAACTGGTTCTTCCCCACAGAAAATACTTACTCCTTTTGCAAGAATACCATTATTGCCTTTAATGCTTTTAATAATGAACCTCCCACTTCCAGGATCATGCTGTACGAGCCCGCCACCAAAATACAAGACTTAGGCAACTACAGGATACTTACCTGTGATGATTCCACCTACAACATCACCAGATGGCATAATGCCTCCTACAGCGAACTCTTTTCCCTGGCAGCTGGTTGCCATATACATCACAATGTAATGATGGTACAACATCAGGGACTTATAACAGGCAACCAAGTACTGGCCTCGGTCTCTTACATCTCCAATCACACTTTTGGCCTACATGCCTTCTTCAGAACCCCTGAGGTGAAATCTGAAACCTATTGCAATGTTCATGCACATATGGATGCCTTGGACAATTTGTTCCAACAAAATAAACCTCTCCTGGAAAATCTTCATAAATCTATTGTCCATGACATTGCTAACCTTAAATATGAAGTACAGAAAGTGGAACTTATGGTACAACATGACCTGCTCACTCCACTACATACTTCCCACACCATGTCTAAGGACTGCAGTCTGTTGAATACAATCCGCAGAATCTTTACAAAGGATTTTGCCTGCATAACTTGATGGAATCCTTTGCATTGGATGAAAGAAGGCATTACATGGGTAGCATTTATTATATGTGCATGGATCCTCATTAAGTTTGGCTTACTTGTTTGTAGATCTGTGGCAAAGGCTGAGACTCTCAAAAGAGAAAAATCCATTATCTATGCCCCCCATCCCTCCAGGCCTAACTCCTTTTGCTCCTGCAGAATGCCTCCGTGTAGAAGATCTTCTAGAACTCTCAGACGTCATCTTCTCCATTCTGAGAACATCTTGGACGAATGTAACCTACACCACTTTGCCCACTGCCCTCTTTGCTGCCAGTTCCATGTAAGGAACTTCTTTCTGCTTGCAGCCTTGAAAACTTGGGACCTTGACACCTTCTATATATTATACAGACTTGCTAAGTTATCCACTCCCCAAACATGTCTCCTTTGCTCAGCATCTTTCCGATTCCTCTACAACGACCCAATGCCTTCTTTGACCTCCATTCTTTGCCACTTATGGACACACCAACATTACTTTCTTGCCCATTGGAAACTTTTATCTATTGATCTCCAATTTCCAAGACATAACCAACTCCTTCTTGCTCTCCTTACGGAAGCCCTGAAATCAGACCATTGCTACTGTGGCTCCTTCGACGCTTGGCTATGGTATATTAATGTTCATCTCCGATTGAGGAAGGGACCATGGGGAATGCATTTTCCTGACTTTTCCCTCCTCCACAAGACCTATATTGTGCCATACAGGATTAGGACTGCTCCCACACTTCAAATGTTTTGTTGGAAAACTATCTTGCAACCTTATTTACTCAACCTTTGGCGATATGTTGAACATCACCATGACTTTCCCCATATTTTCCTCCCCCCAAACTTCACTTTTACTGCCTCTGAAGTTGACAACCGGGATAATATTGATTACTTTCCCTTCCGCAGCTCTTCCTAACCCATTGGGTGTTCACTTCATTCTGGCACAATGGACGACCTTTTCAGGCACTATGTAATAGGCCGTTCCTGGAACCGCCGCTGGACACTGCAAGATATACAACAAAATACAGGACTGTACATCATCATCACAGGCTCTGTATATGACTGCGTCCTGTTGATCCACAGGATGCCTGATCATATCCCATGGTTCATGGAGTACAAAGGCCAGGACGCCACCTTGGACATCCTACAATTACCAGGACATGACAATCTGATACAAGTTTTGCAGCCCTTTAAGGTCGAATGATACGCATCACCTGATCTTTCCTTAGACCTGACTGCTCTCTTTGGCATGGAAGCCACCCCTTAGGGTGTCTCCCATGCCAGGGGGTGGACTGTATGGAACATTGTTGAAGTGAACCAAACAACTTCCATTTTGCTTTCTGACTACATTTTGTGAAACTTATAAAAAACATGTTGTTTTCTGTGATAGATCAAAGCAAACTGTGTGTGTAGTGTTAAGATAAGAAGAATGATGTGCGGTGAGGTACATAGTGACTATGCAGTCACTGAGAAAAACATTTGGCAGTTTGTTTACACCAAATTTACATTAGTTGTAATGATAAAACTGGTAAAAAATTTACTAGATGAGTTTTCAGAATCTAGGATTTGAAAAACAAATTATGTAATGTGTGAACTTGTTTGGATGTGACTATATAAACTGCAGACTGATCCGGAGTGAGCAGACACTACTCCATCGACAGAGTCTGTCACTATGTCCCGCTGACTAGTGACATGATAGTGCTCCCCAGCTCGAGGTTCCCGGTCACTGCATGCTGTTATTTCGATTGCCGATTGCTGTTTGCTGTGAACCGAGCATCAATAAAATCTCATCTGGGGACCAACGACTGACTATGTGAGTGTTACCTTATTCCTACCTGGTTCCCGATCCAGCACAGACTGCAAGTGTCGTGACGTGCTTGTGACAAGGATAGAGAAAAGTGAGTAAAAGAGACAGAAGAAGACTGGAAAAAGATGGTGCGGAAGCTACAATAAAATAGTTGAATTCCTCCGGGTTAACAGGACCAATATGAGAGAAGGATACTTGCAAACTGACTGATGAACAAATAGCTAGTCAGGATGTTCACAGATTGACAAGTGGTTGGGAGGTGGGGAAAATTACTGCACCTGATGGGCAGGGGAGCAGCTTTATACATTACATTCGCCCATTTCTTTTTTTATAAGAAAATCTTTTGCTCTCCAGTTCCTTTTGAAGCCTCTCTCCTTCCAGCCTGAGTGACTGGGGTCAGTTTTGCAGGTGAGGTGTAAAAAGTTCATTCTCCTTCCTGACTTCCAAAGGCAGATGGTTTTCATGTACTTCATTTTCTCGATTTGACTGATCCCCTATCTCTACACTAACTGCCTGTCCCCAATTCTGACTTCATTTACCCCTCTAATTCTAGGAACTCCTTTGCTGTAGAAAAAGGGTGTCAATGACCATGCTGACTTCTTTGAGCTGAAAGGGGGCAGAGTGGGGCAAGCATTTTGAAGTTCCCTTTTTAGAAATCAGGTCAATTGAGGGGTCCAAGGTAGAAGTCCGTTTGGGGAAGAGCAGGTTGTAAAGGCATTTGGGAATGGGTTCTTCTATGAGAGAAGAACAAAAAGACATGAGTACTGAAATGAGATTGATACAATATAAATGTTGCAGAATCATTAATTATAATTAATGTTGCAGAAATCATTAATTATAGCATGAGAAAATGAGAAAGAGAGAAAAGTTGAAAGGGGGAAAAGTATTCTGAGTTGTAGTGATACCGTCATTTACCGGTGACGAGTTTTGCTCCTTCTAATGTTGAAGATTGAACACTAGAGAGGCACACAAAGGCAAGCATATTAAGCAGGTTTCATTTAAAGGTAATAATACAGAACAGGTGAGGGCCATCTAAATCCTGAGACAACACTGTCTAGGTTAGTTGAGATACATTATCTAGTTCCTCAAAGGCAAACAGAAATTGCCATTCAGAGTCTAGCATAGACAGGAAAAGTCATCTTTTAAATCTAACTTAGTACACCAAGCAGTAGTTGGAATCCAAGATAAAAGTGTATGGATTAAGAACTACAGGGTGGGGGAAATTGCTGCTTCATTATCCTAAGGTTTTGGACTAGGCAGTTTGTTTTTTAACTCCTAAAATGGGTGAATTGCATGGGCTATTGCAAGGCATTAAAAGTTTCTATCAGCTTGAATGATCTTTAAAAAGTCCTTTTTCTTGCCTATATGTTCCCTTTTCTTTCTTTTTGATGTTTATTAAAAAATGGAAGATACAAACTGAAGAAGATCATCTGAGGATTGATCAGGGCCATGTGCCAATTTTGTAATTTCTTCTAAATATTTGGGGCTGACTAAATGATGAATTTATACTTTAAAAGTAGGTGACCCTTTATGGATTCAGGATTCAGAGTGGTGTGTTTTCTTATTGCTTTCCTAAGTCTCTCCATGAAAATAGCAGGACTTTCATGAAGGCTGCATAATAGTTTTTTTAGGCATCCTACTTATTATTTGAATCCCACTTAGGATGGTTTCTGTGAACTGCCTGTTCTCTAGATGGTTAATAGCATAATTTTCCAGGTGAAGTCATACCTGGCATAAGTTTTGAAACATCTCAATATTTATTAGGATCCTCCAAAAGCCTCCTTAAATTTATTTTTGTCTGTCTTAAGTTGGGAGGGTTCCCTCAATTTTCATCCGTTAGTGGGTGATTCCTTAAGGCTTTCTCCTCTCATGGTAGAGATTATTGCTGTCAAGTATGGTAACATATGAAAGGCACTTTTCTTGATCATTTATAATTTAGCACTATGCAGGCTAGTGGTGAACCTGGCAAAACTGTTGAGAAAGAGGCTCCCTTCTGAGTTAGAAGTATTAGTCTCCCTAAATTTGAGCTTCCTTACGGTCCAGAAAAACCCATCTCTCACTACCTGACTTTGCCAAAGTTATTTCTGGCCTTCTTCAGCAAAGTGCTAGGGTCCTAGTTTGCCCTGTGCTAGAGACCCTGGGAGGATTCAGACTTAAGGGCATTACTGCTTTCCTCCTGCCACTATAAACTCCTATTATGAAAAACAATGATACAAGTAAAAAGTGTGCCTTTTGCCTATCTTTTTGCCCTGTAGACTAAAGGAATCTCCGGAGGGTGGGGGGACATCTATTGGTTGTTAGGCGTATAACACCCTTTGCTTGGAGGGTCTCACAGGAGGGGTTCTTAAATGCCTCCCTCTTGCAGCTTAAAGAGAACACCGTGAGCACATTTAAGCACAGGAACAGTAATGGGGAGACTCTTGTGTCTAGACTAGTGAAGGCTAACTATGCAAACAAAGGGAACCTGGGCATTTTCATACTAATCATCCCAGGCCTTAATCCTACAGTCTGAATTCCTAATGTCTGACTGGCAAGGGAAGGGGAACATCCAGGAGGGAGTGGATGTGCGGGAGTGTTGTGCACTGTACGGCCCATATGGAGGCAAAGGTAATTGGCGCTTTCCCTCAGTGCCACTCATGTACCGATCACTCTGGATACCGCTCAGGGTTGTCGGGAGGGGGAGTTCAGAGAAGAAACCTTTGGGGTCCACCCGAGAGTAGCCCGGGCTGAGAACCCTGCAATTGTTCCAACCCTTCCTCCGCCTCCATGCATCCTGGGCAGATCAGGACTACGGACACTGTGTACTGGTGGCATTTGTGCTCAGGGCCTGGACAGAAAAGTAGGAAATGGCTTCAGCACAGTCCAACATGCCTACAGAGCAGGTGATTGGAAACTTGCCTGGGCCGGGAAACCTCTCACCCGAGTCTTAAGAATGGCGGCTGCACTAACTTTATTTAAGTAGCTGATGCGTGCCCATTTTGCTCTCCAAAAATAAAGAGACAGAAAAATACACCTCAAACAGATGTGGGGTGTGTGGAGAGAGAAGCTTACTTACCTCAGGGTAAATCTCGGTGGGACCTCCAAATCTGATACCACCGTTTAGCGGTGACGAGTTCTGCTCCTTCTAATGTTGAAGATTGAACACTAGAGAAGCACGCCAAGGCAAGCATATTAAGCAGGTTTTATTAAAGGTAATAATACAGACTTCTACCAGCAGGAAGATGGGGGCCATGGCTGATGTTCTAAAGTCCCAAGAAGTGAGAACACCCTACCTCTTTTATAGGTTAAAGTCTCTTTTGTTCTCCAGTTCTCTCCCCCCTTATCTCTCCTTCCTGCCTACGTGACTAGATCTGGTTTTGCATTAAGTGAGAAACCATGGGCAGGGGGAGGGCCAGGGTGATTCAGGCAGATAAGGGCCCAGGGGGCACAAATTAGCAGCCCCTTGTTTGCAGTCCTTGATAAAGGCAGGTAATTTTGGTAATCAATGGGCTCCAGAGATCCTTGACATTCTATTCTTTCAGGGGCAGTCTCCAACTTCCAGAGGCAGATAACTTTATGGCCTCCATTTCCTCGATTTGACTTGATACCCTATTTCTACACTAACTACCTGTCCTTAGTTCTGGCTTCAGTAGCCCAGGAGAAATTTAAAATGTACACTTTTTTTCCTTGGGTTTGAAACTGGTCTCCCTCTGCGCCTTTCTTCATTTACATTTCAATCTAACCCTTGACTGAGATCTGAATCTGAAAGGGGCTAAAATGTTCTAGCAGAAACTTGTTGCTTAGGTCCTTTTAATTTAGGTTTGGAGGTGCTTGAGCCTGCAGAAAGAGCTAAGAAGCGAGAAAGAAAAGACTTGAAAATAAAGAATCCCTTTCCATCTGCCCACTCACTCATGGAAGCTGTGTGCCATTACACAAATGGATTTTGATGACTTTAAGTACCAGAGGTCAGGCAAAGGGTTCCCAGGGTGGAATCTGCCAGATTGGAGGATCCAGATTTCATGGTGGGGACTTATGCAGCTGTGTCTGTGGCCAGGGTGTCCTGAGTGCAGATGGAGATAAGGGACAGCACATTGATCATGTCATCACACAAAAATCAATGTGGGGCCAGGCAAAAGTCAAGAAGAGTTGAGGACCTGATATCAGGATTTTTGAAGACGAATGCATGAGCTCGAGATGAGAGAGAGAGAGATCTCCACCATAAAATCAGGAATCCACCCAGCAGATAAGACCAACTATAAGGGTCTGCCATAATTATAAATCAGCTTAGGGGAACCGGCCTATTCACCAACCTGAAGTCTGGTGATAAATGCACAGCAGAGTGTCCAGGCAGAATGGAAGGTGAGGCAGTATCCAGGAGCACTGGGGGGGGGGTCAGATGGAGTTCCACTCCCTTAAGATACAGTGGAAGATTCCATTCCAAGTTTCGGCACCAATGTAAGGAATTTCCACAGAACCATGCTGGACACAGAAAATTACATAAGGGAGTTTATTAAGCAAACAGTGTCTCCTTGCAGGGTAAGAGAGAAAATGAGAGGAAAAGAGAAAGGAAAAAAAAAGGGCACACGCTAGAGAGAGTGGAAAGCCAGGAGGATAGAGAAAAGTGAGTAGGACAGACAGAAGAAGAATGGAAAAAGATGGTGAGGAAGCTACAGTAAAACAGTTGAATTCTGCTTGGCTAACAGAGGACCAATATCAGAGAAGGATACTTACAAATTGACTGATGAACCAATAGCTAGTCAGGTTGTTCACAGATTGACAAGTGGTTGGGAGGTGGGGAAAATTACTGGACCTGATGGGCAGGGGAGGAGCTTTATACATTGCACTTGGTGTGACATGTTTAATAATATACAACTCCTATGAGGTAAAGAATTACTCTCTTTTGATTCCTATCGCTCCTAAACAATGTACCATGTAAACAGTAATTGTGTGGATGTTAGCAACCATTCTTTAGTTTTTACATAGGTAAGGGTCATTCTGACCCACTTCTCCCTCTGTCGATGATCTCATGATGTTAATGTGTAATTTTGAATCATAGCAACAGACACTTAAGATTGATGTGATTTTTGGTATAAGAACCCCTACAACCCTGTTGTTGGGGCTGTTTTCCCAATAGCCATTTTTTAGGGCATTGTGTCAGACAGTCAGCTGACCAGCTTAATAAAGACTCTCAAATTTGGACTTCTCAGTGGTGATGGGTCTGTTCTTAAGTTGTGCACCATAACAAACCAAATGGAAATTTTGTAGTTGAAAAGTACAATAATTAAAAATAAAAACAAATCCATTAGAGGAACTCAATAGTAGATTTGAATTTGCAGAAGAAATAAGTAAACTTCAAAATATGAGTAGAGATTTTGTCAGCTGAAGAACAGAGAGAATAATAGGAAAGAGACATGTGAGATCCATTAAACATAGCAGCAGCTGCAAATGAGAGTTCCAGAAGGATAGAAGAGGTAGAACAGGGAAGGAAAATATTTGCACAAATGATGGCTTTAAAACAAATTGCAAATTTATTTAAAAGTAATAACCAAACCATACAAGGATGCTCAGCAAACTCCAAGGAGGATAAATGTAAATAGAAACCCAAGAGAAAAGTCATAATAAGAAAGCTTGAAGTCAAATATAAGGAGAAAATCTTAAAAGTAGGTAGAGACAAATGGTTTGTTACTTCCAAGCAAATCCCACTAAGGTTAGTAGCTGACTTCTCAGCATAAGCAAATGAGACCAGACATTGGTAGGACAACATTTCAAAGTGGTCAGAGCAAAGAAACCTTCATCCAAGAAGCCTACCTCTGGCAAAGCTCTCTTTGAGAAATGAAGATGAAATAAAGATTTTTACAGATAAATTATCAGCAAGAGAAATTGTTTCTATCCAACTGTCCTTACAAGAAACATTATAGACAGTTCTTCAGGTTGAAAGCACAGGACTCCAAATGGCAGTCTGAGCACACAAGAGAAAACAAAGAGTATCAGTAAATAACCAACCAAGGAATTGAGAGCACAGAGCAAGTGGCCTATTCAAAAACTGGAAAGCAATTCAACATTCTGAATCACTGCTAAGCTCAACTACCTAAGAGAGAAGCTTCTGGGGCTCTAGCTGATAGGATCTTTGGGTGTTTTTAATGAATTTCTGGAGGCAAAGTATGACTAGCTCGAGAGTCACAACTCTTCAGGCCAAGACTTAAGGAGGCTCCCACTTTTGTGGGTTTTATCTTGTGGAATTCCAGCAGTTTCTCACTCTGAAAATGGCAGAGAAATTTCCCCTTGGCAGAAAAGAGAAAAAGTAACCATTTTGAAACACATTCAGAGCATTCCTGTAACAAATGTCAGTCTTCCAAAAGAAACACTTTGCATAGCAGTATCTGACCTGGAACAGAACAGTTGGCCAGCTCTTGTTCCCTCCCGCCTTCCAGTTTATGCAGGGAAGAAGAAAAACTAGCTGAGAAGTACTACTCATGGTCTCAGCCCAGGGACTCTGACCCACCAAAAATGGAAATGTGATAATCAGAGGATACAGAACCCTTCCTAAATGCTTTCCACCATAGCAGCAGAGCTCAGTGCAGATCTTTAAATTTCTCTTTTCTACCTCCAGATGTTTCTTACTTCAGATCTCAATTCTCCAAATGTTCTTATCATCCAGTATTTATTTTCATTCACTTATAAAATTCATTTTAAATATTAATTCTCAAAGAATTTCTAATGTGTGACATTAACATACAGAACCTCTCTTTCATCAGGTCTCCAATCTGTTCTTTGGGAGCCCTTTAAGATACAGTTGACTGCACTCAAATCAGTTCCCCCCCAGCTGCTGCATGGAGCCCTCAGCAGGCTCTCACCTCACAGCCAGATGTTCTTCTCTTTTCCTTACACCGTGCCTTACTCCACTTTCCAGTCATCCTGTAATGCCAGGAGCCTGCTGTGACCACCTGAGTTAAGACAGCACTCTGGTACTCCCATAACTTCCCAGGAGCAAATGCCAGAATGAGCCCTGATCTGGTATGCCGTGGATCTCTTCTCTAGTTAGCATCACTGTTTATGTGCTAAGGGTAAAGCTGCATGGGGCAGGACATTTTCTCCAGTGTGTCCAGGGGGCTGCATTCTCAGGGGGTGGAGAAATGCTGGTGGATAGGAAGACCACAGAAGACTATTTTGTAGAAGAAAAGTTGTGATTCTAACTATAAATATAAAATGTCACTTATGTATGCATGTGTGTAATGTGTGTGTTTGTGTGTGTGTGCACATCCTATCTTGTCCCAGCAATATCTTTTGAAAACCATACTCACACATGAACACACAGGCACACATGTTCCACAGTGTTGGTCTGAAAGATCTCCCTCATGTGGCTTGCACATGATCAAAGACCCACTAGCTGGAGTGGTCATGTCACCTGTGCTGCTTCCTGTGCTGTCAAAGTCACCAGCTCACACCAGCAGCTTATACTCACCTAGCAGCAGGAAGACAGCAAGACTAAACCATCAGAAAACATGAACTCAGGCAAGACAGAAGCATGAAAAAAGGAAATTTCCAATCACTGCCCTCAAATATGTGTGTGTGTGAATCAACAGTGCTAGACCTTGCTCAGACATCATTGATAATAAGGTTTGAATTTAATAATATTAAAACAATTAGGGAGATAGAAGTTTGGAGTTACAATTGTGAAAATATTTTATGAAAAACTTTGCTCCACATTTTGAAGATATCCATATTCATCTGTTTTGGATTTGTGAGAATTTCTGGAAAAGAAACAGTCAAATCACTGTTTTGACTGATATAATTCTGTGCACTTCGGTGTATATAGATAGCAAGAAAATCCATCTGTTTAAGGAGGCATACCATTACACTGTGCTTATGTCCCACTTTTTTTTTCCCCACTCATCTCTTGATGGATACTGAGGCTGATTCTTGGCTACTGTGAACACAGAAGAGCTGACATCTCATCAACATAATAGTGCTGTTGTGAACACAGAAGAGTGGACAATTCCTGAACATAATGAATTTTCTGCACTGGACACATACCTAGAGTAAATGTGTTAGACCATATGGTAGCAATATTTTTAACGTTCTGCAGAACCTCCAAACTATTTTCCATAACTATCTACTAATTTAGACTTCCTCTAGCAGTGTACAGGGTTCCCCTTTATTGTCATCCTCTCAAACACTTGTTATCTTTTTTCTTTCTTTTAATGATAATTCTAACAGGTGTGAGGTGATATCTCATTAGGGTTTTAATTTGCATTTAATACTGATCAGTATTGAGACTGAGCATTTTTTCACTTACTTGTTGGTCATGTGTATGTCTTGTTTTTAGACACATCTATTCAAATCCTGTGCCCATATTAACATGAAAGTTGTATTTTACAAGGAGATGTGTAGACTGATTTTATCATAGAATTTAAATAAAAGTTATATAGTTGATTACCAAGACCAACACTGCTGTTCTCCAGTAAATAACTGAGATGATCAAACATGGCTTTTTTATTCTACTGACTTATACAACAGAAGAAAAAAAGAAAGCAACAACAGTTGGTTACCACCTTGGAAAAGGTGATTTCCTTCAGAAAAAAACATTCATTAGTCACTCTAAGCAAGTATTCTTCATAAAACTGAGTTCAGAAGTGGAGGTCTCAGTCACATGGTCCACCCATCTGACTTCGAGCACCAAACTTCAGATACAGAATGTCTTAAAATACACTATGGATCACCTAGTCCTTGGGCCAATAAAAATAAAGTCCAGCACCAATTCAGAAACCTCATTAGCAACATCAGGTTGGATCTAGAATTCCTCTATAACACTGTACTCAAAGATTGCCTGAGCAGTCTGGTTTCTGACTACTACCAGTAGCTGTGGTGCCCTGAGAAATTGAACAATCTCTTTAATTTTGTTTAGTAAAATTGGATAATATGGATATTAATACTCTAGGGAGAAAAGGGAAAAGATACATTAAGAAAATTTCTGAAAATGTATAGTTCAGTATTTGGGTCATCATTAACATTGTTACTACTATTATTATTATAATTACTGAGAGTCTGGGAACTCACAAACTCCCTATTTGAACACCACTTGCTTGCTGAGAGGAGCCCACTGATCAACAATCCTTCCAGGTGGGCCCCATAAAACACACACTCCTTCACTCAGATGCTCCCTGAGTCCTTCCTCAACAGAAAATACTGTGACTAATATTTTAAGCCCAACTGATAGACAGACTAATCATGGGAGATGTGGGCTTTTTGCCATTATATAAAAATATACCTCAAAATTTACAATAAAGAAACACATTGCATATATCAAAGATAGAAAATTATACTGATTTATATCAAGTTATTTGTTATAATACTCTTTCAATTTGCTTTTTAAAACAAAAAAACTTTGTTTTAAATTTGTTTTAAATTTTGTGGATTAAAAACTGGAAAATAAATGTAGTTGGTTCACCATTGTTTGTAAGGGGAAGTGATTACTTTAATATACTTGATACATTATTTTGCCAGTAAGAGCATTACAGTAAAAATGTATTTTCATCATGACTGGAGTGTTTCAGAATTACAGTATTAATATCAGGCAGTGCTCAAATTCACTGCTTCTAAAGATTTCAGTTTTTAGAGCAGTTTTAGATTCATGGGAAAATTGAGAGTAAGGTATACAGGCTTTCTGTCTATCTCCTACATCACAATGTGCTTAGACTTCCCCATTATTAACATCCTCCACCATAATGGTGCAGTCTTTATAATTAATGACCCTTCAGAGACACATCAAAATTGTCCAAAGTCCATAATTTATGTTAGGATTCTCTCTTGGTGTTTTTCATTCTATACAAGTATACTATTAAAGAAAGCATAGGCTTTTTGACAAGGTACTATGATGAAGAGATCTCACCTGAATAAGCGGTAAGGAGATTTACTTTACTATTACTAGTCTATTTAGCCACATAATATTTCACCCTGACTATCACAAAGATAATATGAATACATACAGAGAAGAATGTTAAAATTAATTGGCCAAAAGAAAACATTCCAAGATATTTAAAGCATATGAAATTGAATGTTTCCAAACTACTATGTATGTATGCACATGTGTGTATAAACATATATATTTTAAAGGAATAATTAAAATTTTACTAAAATTAAATAGTTCACTGAAAGTCCCAGAAAAGTTTCAATTTCATAATAAACACTTCATAATTTGCAGTTCACTTATAAAGAAAAAGATCAAATTTCTTAGACAAAAAAAACCCATATTAAATTGTTAATACTTTAGTTAGAAACTGCCATTTCATAAGTCACCAGTTCTTGAAATTTGTGGATGAAAACACTTTTTAAAGACAATTAGTTGTAGATGGTCACAGTATTTTATTAATTAATTATTTCATTCATTGATTTAATGTGGTGCTGAGGATTGAACCCAGTGCCTCACACTGATAGGAAAGTGCTTTACCACTGAACAATTCAAACCCCCATCAATATTGTTTGACAATAATATTTTATGCAAAATTGCAATGTAGAAAGTGTACAAAAACTGCCCCAACTGAAACAGAAGTCTCTGGAACTCTGTTTCCTCTCTCCTGGTCCAACCCATTTGAGGTTTCTGAGGCAACTACAAGTTTCCTTAAAGCATTATAATAAAATAGACCATGTGAATAAGTATACCTCTATTTTTATTTTACTTTTGCAAGAGTATCAAATGATTTTATTACAAAACTTAATGCCATTAATTCACTTTAAAAAAACACAAACATGAGAAAAGGATAAACACATCCAAGGTTTATTAGCCCTTGGAGGACAGGAGGAAGCCCTGGACAGGGAACCCACTAACATTTTCCTTTATGCCTGATGTCTCTGTGTCCCTGTTCACTCCAGGCTTCCACATTTCTGTCACCTCTTACAAGGGGAGGAAACTGACTAGAAGAGTCATAGACCAGAAGGTCACAACCAACTCTAAGGATATCTGATGCAAAGGGCTTGTACATTATAGTCTGTAACTCTGAGAAAGATATTGGATGTGCACTGTCAAATACCTACTCCTCACTAAATTTTACTGCCCTTTGATACTGGTTATGATCTTTCACTGTAATTTCTGTTCATCACAGAACACAAACCCTCAAATCCCTATGCAGCCTCCAAGTTCAAGTATAAAGTTGTTTCAGAACCACCGCAGTGGCTGTAGTGTCCATAACCTGTAGTGTGTACTTGGTGTCACACCCGAGGACAAGCAGGTCCAGTGGCAGCCCAAGGGGCACACATGAACAACATTCTCTCTGCTAAATTTCTTCCTGTTCTATTTGGGCACTGCCCACATTCATGGTTGAAATCTTGAGTAGAGTGCCACTTCCCCCGCCCCTTGGTCCCTGCCAAATGAAGTCATGCTGTAACGGAACAGAGATCCAAGTCTTCACCATTAATTAAATAGAGCTTTCCAAGGTGCCAGGAATATTCTTAGAAGTGTCCAGGGACAGGACTGGGGGGTCCTGGCTCTCTGGCTCAGAAGGGAGCTCAGCACAGCTTCTTTTATCTGGGCCTCTAGGAACTTATGAATCACTCATTTGACCTGTGGCCTGAAGCTGTGATTAATTTTTGGATTCACCTACTGAGAAATAATCCTGTCTACTCCTGATTCCAGCATCCCAGACTTTCTTGAACCACGTTCTGCCTCAGCCCATTTGGCAACTGGTTCTTGTTCATTGTAGGATTCCATTTCTGCATGTCCAGATGTGTCCACATGTCGGGGTTTCCAGGACCCCCAGCCTTGGGCATGGTCAAGATGGCGCCTGACGCTGAGCCAAAAGCGGCCAGCTATACAGTAAACAACCAGCGAATTCCAATGATTGGCTAGTTAATGATGTGATTAGAGAATGCCACCCTCATGTACCTATTCTATGCCTGCAGCTGTCCGCGCGTTTACCTCGTGTGCTCCCAACTGCTTGGTTGAAGTGTATATAAGCTTGGGGGGTGGGGGAGTGAGAGAGGACGGAAGAAGCTGGGAGTGCGCAGAAGCTGAGAGAAGAAGCTGAGAGGAGAATCTGGAAGCTGGGAGTGCGTGGAAGCTGGGAGGAAGAGAAGCTGGGAGTGCGTGGAAGCTGGGAGTAAGAGAAGTGTAGGAGAGGGACTGTGCATAATAAACTTCCAAAGCTTCAGACGTTTGTCGTGTCTCTCTCTGCGGCCAGAGGGAACGCGATAACTGGTGCCGAAACCCGGGAAGATGAAAACCTTATAAAGAAAACAAGGTAAGATATCTAAAAAAATTTTTTTTTATATATATAAGTTAAACCGGTTATAAAAAAGTTAAAAGGTATCGGGATACGCCATCAGCGGTCCTGACGCGTGGAACACGGGTTAAAAGGTATCGGGATACGCCATCAGTGGTCCTGACACGTGGAACGCGGGTTAAAAGGTATCGGGATACACCATCAGCGGTCCTGACGCGTGGAACGCGGTCCAATTAAAGTGAAAGTAGAAACACGCTTGAAGCGGTTCAATTAGGGTGTAGGTAGTACGTGAAAAGCCGCTATAAAAATTCTAATGCACACTTGATAGTTTTCCTTCAGTAATCTCGTTGCTCCTGGCAGCTAGGCCACTGTTTGTTATTGTAACTGCCATAACTGAAGCTATTCAAATTAGTAACAATGGGGTCTGAAACGTCTAAATTCAGAATGCAGCAACCCCTCAGGGAGCTATTAAAGAACCATGGGACGCCACTAAAGGAAAAAACAGCTAAAGTATTTCTCGATACTGTGGAAAGGGTTTCCCCTTGGTTTTTGGATGAGGGTCTTTTGAATACCCTACAGTGGGAACAGCTGGGGAAGGACCTTCGTATAGCGGATAGGCAAAACCCTTTGCCAGTAGGCACTATGGCTATTTGGTCTCTTATTAAATCCTGTCTGCAAGATAAAAACAAAAAACCTTCACTCACTGAGCCTTTAGCTGAGGGAAGACAGGTTTTGGAAGAAATAAAAGAGGAATGCTCATATCTTTCTCAAAATTCAGAAAAAGGAACTAATTCAGATGAGGAACTATCAGAAGGGGAATTATCAGGAGGGGAACTGGAAAAAAGAGTACAAAGATTAAGACTAGATGAAAAGCCCCCTTTAGTGCCCGTGTTGCCTAGTGCACCTCCCATAAATAGGGAACCCCCTCATGAAGCGTCCGGTTTCGGGTTATGCTCAGAATGGAGTCATCTTGGATCTGTAGCATATCCTGTTTTTGAGGATGCTCAAAATCAAAGATTCCACCAACCCTTAGACTTCAAAATAGTGAAACAGTTAAAAGAAGCAGTTAGCACATATGGTCCTCAGTCATCTTTTACTATAGCCTTAGTAGATACCTTGACATCATTAAACTTAGTGCCCCAGGACTGGACTAATCTTGCTAGGGCCGCTCTGTCTGGGGGACAGTACCTTATGTGGAAAACATCATGGCAAGAAATATCTACGGATACCGCCTGCCGAAATGCAGCAGCGGGGAATCCCCAAGTCGATAGGGACATGCTTATGGGCGTAGGAGCTTATGAAACCCTTCAGGCACAGCTTAATTATCATCCAGCAGTCTATGCACAAATTGCCGTGGCTGCAACCAAGGCCTGGAAAACATTACAAGGAGCAGGAGATTTGCAGGGCCAGTTGTCAAAGGTAGCTCAAGGGAGTAGTGAGCCCTATGCGGACTTCGTCGATAGGCTAATTCAGACAGCATCACGCATCTTCGGAGATGCAGAACAAGCCATGCCCCTAGTAAAACAATTGGCTTACGAACAAGCTAACAAATGGTGTAGGGAGGCCAGAAGACCATGGAGAAACAAAGACTTGTCCACCTACTTAAAAGTGTGTAGAGATGTAAATGATACTTCGGCACAGAGCAGTGCCTTTGTAGCAGCCATAGACAGACAAACCACCTTGTTGTCTGCCGCACTTGCACAAGCCCAGGGGAGGTTCCCTTCAAGAATTAATAAAGAGTCTTTAGGATCATGTTTTTTGTGCAGACAGAAGGGACATCTAAAAGCCACTTGTCCAAACAAAAGGCCACCCTTTGCCCAAGGTGGGAACATCTATACAAAGAATAACCTGGGAACCGGACCTGGGCTATGTCCAAGATGCAGAAGAGGAAGTCATTGGAATAGTGCCTCTCAGTCTATTAGAGATAGGGAGGATAATTTCCTAGGGTTGAATCCTAAACTTCAAAAAAATGGGAGACAGGGCCCTCCCCGGGGCCCGCAACAAATATACGGGGTAATTCAACAAGTTCCCCGACGGTGGTATCCTCCCACAGAGAAGGGGAGTGCAGAGCCACCTCAGGAAGTGTCGGATTGGACATCTGTGCCACCTCCAGACTCATACTAACCCCAGATATGGGGGTGCAGATGATTGATACTGATTGGCATGAAAAAATCCCACAGAACAGTGTAGGACTATTACTAGGTAGAGGTTCCTCAACACTAAAAGGACTTATAGTACACCCAGGGGTTATTGATCCTGATTTCACTGGACAAATAAAAGCCTTGGTCTCTTCACCAAAAGGAATTACGGTCATCTCTCCAGGGGATCGCATTGCACAAATGCTTAAAAATACAAATAAAAGACAAGGAGGTTTTGGATCAACAGGAACCACTCTAATAAACCTTACTATGGATATGGGACAGAGGCCCCTCCTAAAATTAAAAGTGGGAAATATGGAATTTACAGGTTTATTAGATACGGGAGCAGACAAAAGTATTATTAGCGCAAAGGTCTGGCCAAAGCACTGGCCATTGATCACAGCAGCTCAGAGCTTGAGAGGCTTAGGAGTAGCAGAAAGCCCCAATCAAAGTGCTTCCTCATTATCGTGGAAAGATACAGAGGGACACACAGGAATATTTCAGCCATATATCTGTAATGTTCCTATTAGCCTATGGGGACGAGACGTCCTGCAGCAAATGGATATGAAACTCACCACTGATCAGACTTACCAAGGGACTCCTGTAAGAAATATGTTACAAAATATGAACTATGATGATAAAAAAAGATTAGGAAGACATAGTCAAGGATCTACCCAACCACTGCCTTTACTTCCACCAAAAAATGATTCTCATGGATTGGGTTTTTCCTAGAGGCCACTGATAAACCATCAATCCCTATAATATGGAAAGATGATAAGCCTCGCTGGATTCCACAGTGGCCCCTAACAAAAGAGAAGCTAGAGGCAGCTCATAAGTTAGTACAAGAGCAGGTACAAGCAGGTCACTTACAACATTCTACTTCTCCTTGGAATACTCCACTATTCTTAACAAAGAAAAAATCAGGAAAATGGAGGTTATTACATAATTTAAGAGCCATAAATGAACAAATGTACCCTATGGGACCCATCCAATGTGGACTCCCTCTTGTCACTGCGCTACCAAAAAATTGGCCTACTATTATTCTGGATTCAAAAGATTGCTTTTTCTCTATACCCTTACACAAAAATGATTGTTGGAGATTTGCCTTTACTTTGCCCTCTCTTAATCACACTCAGCCTGACCAGAGATTCGAATGGACTGTGTTGCCTCAAGGTATGGCTAACAGTCCTACTATATGTCAAATATACGTAGATAAAGTGTTAACAACTACTAGACAAAAGTTTAAGAGATTGTTGATTTATCATTATATGGATGACATACTTATTTGCCATCCAGAAAAAGAAGTTTTGTTAGAAGCATTACAATTTATAACTCAAGCATTAGAAAAGAGAGGACTAATGATAGCCCGTGAAAAATTACAATTAGAGGAGATCCAAGAATATCTGGGTACAAGGCTCACTGCTACTACAGTTAGACCAACAAGGTTGACCATTAGGACAGATCAATTGAATACCTTGAATGATTTTCAGAAACTCTTAGGTGACATTAACTGGATCAGATCCTATTTAAAATTATCCACAGGGGAATTAAAACCTTTATTCAATATATTAAAAGGTAATCCTGACTTGAATTCCCCTAGGAAACTTACTCCCGAAGCACGGATATCCTTACAACTAGTAGAGAATAGACTTCAGCAGTGTTACGTTGATCGTTGTGATCTTACTCAACCATTAAGTTTAATCATAATCTCAGAGAAGTATACCCCTTTTGGCATAGTTTGGCAAGGAGGATCTCTGCAAAGTATAAATCTCCCTAGCTCTCCAGCTAAAATATTACAATCATATCCCCAAGCTATTGCTCAGGAAATATTCAAGGGAATAGAATCTTGCATTACTGTTTTTGGAATCCATTCGTCTATTATTATAACTCCTTATTCCACTCAGCAAATTAAATGGCTAATTAATAATGATGATGATTGGTCAGTATTATATTGTTCCACTTCAGCTCAGTTTGATAACCATTATCCCCAACATCCCTGGATTCAATTCTGTAAAAATACTCCCATAGTTTTTCCAAAAGTGACTAGTGTCCAGCCTCTTAAAGACTGTGCAACCATTTTTACTGATGGCTCCAAAAATGGAGTAGGTGCAGTACTTATCAGTAAACAACTTCACACCATAATAGTTCCACCCAACTCCGCACAGGTCACTGAACTTGCAGCTGTAATATTAGCCTTTAAATTAGCAGATAATCAGCCATTCAATCTTCTATCTGATAGCTTATATATCGTTAACGCTTTACAGGTTCTTGAAACGGTACCCCATATTTCTTCCATGTCCACGGTAGCTTCTTATTTTACTACGCTACAAAACCTTATCCTACAGCGTAAACATCTATTGTATGTAGGACATATTAGAGCTCATTCTAATTTACCAGAACCTTTGGCCAATGCTAATGACTTGGTAGATATGGCCACCAAATCAATTTTTGTTTTTTCCATAGAGGAACAAGCAAAACTCTTTCATGAAAAATTTCATGTAAATTCCACTACTTTGAGCAGAAAATTTCCTATATCTAAATGTATGGCTCGACAAATAGTAAAAAATTGTCAACATTGTGCTCCTTTAATCCCAGTACAATCCTTTGGAGTTAACCCCAGGGGACTGCTGCCTGGTCATATTTGGCAGATGGATGTAACCCATATTTCTGAATTTGGTACTGTTAAGTATGTACATGTGTCAGTAGACACTGCTTCAGGGGTCATTATGGCTTCCGCTCATTCTGGAGAAAAGGTAAAAGATGTCATTCAACACTGCCTACAAGCATTTGCTGGCTGGGGCATACCTAAAGTTATTAAAACAGATAATGGTCCTGCTTATACTTCCAAAAGCTTCCGGTTGTTTTTACAAACATTTAACATCCAATCAGTCACTGGCATCCCCTATAATCCTCAGGGACAGGGCATTGTGGAAAGAGCACATCTTACTTTAAAAAATTGTCTAAATAAACAAAAAGGGGGAATAGGAGCCTCCTACAAGTCTCCTAAAGATAAACTTAATTTAGTTCTTTTCATTCTAAATTTCTTAACTCTGGATAGGGATGGCCATTCTGCAGCTGATCAACATTATAATCCCCATGATACTCCTCAAGTATGGGCAAAATGGAAAGATATCCTGACAGGTTGTTGGAAAGGACCGGATCCAGTCCTTCATTGGGTCCGAGGGTCTGTTTGTATTTTCCCACAGGATCAACAGACTCCAGTCTGGATTCCAGAAAGGCTAATCAGAGTTTTACAGCATGCAAGTGATGCTGCTCCTCCTCGCAATGGCGAGCTTGAGCCTTCCTCCAATAACAAAAACTCAGACGGAAAGGCAAACCGGGAACCTATGGGCCATTGTTAGCCTGGCCATATTTTTTACTTCTAACTAACACATTTTTTATCCTTCCTTTTCTTGTTTTTCACCAATTCCTCTACAAGCCTGTCAATTCTACTGATGATTTTTCAGGTCGTGCTGTTTTTGGTGACAAGGATATCTCTAGTCTTTCTTTGCTTTAACAGGAGGAATTTTTGCACTTTGCCGTTGGAATCATACTACAAATCAGACCCAGAGTAGAGCAACTCGTTCTGCTGACCCTAGCTGTGATATTGCTTTTCCTCCCACGTCACCTTGTGTATTTCCTCCCTTTTATGTTTCTACCAACTAACATTTCTAATAACACCTCTTAGCTGTTCACTAACCGTGTGCTATCTCTCACAATGCTGGAATGGTTCTTTTGCCACCCATGCAATTTGATGCACATTTCTTTCTTCCTACCAGTCCTAGTTTCTGTTGCAGATATGGAATTGCCAGTGCTTTTATCAAGAAACAGGGGAGGCCTTGACATTGCAACAGCCGTGATCATTGCCATCACAGTCCTTGCAGTAGCAGCATTGACAAAACCATAACAACGATCATTTGGCTGAAAATACAGCTGCAGCCTTACAGACCATAGAGACTCTATCAGAGAGTGGACTTACTATAAGAATAAGTGGATACCTTGCAAGAACTTTTGGGACTGGGATGCGTTTATTCCCTGAGAGCTGTTTGTGTTGCCCGTATTGTAACTCTACTGGGATGTATATTGTTTCTGTATTTAATATGGCTATATGGTTTTTCTTCTGTTTATAGATTTGTCAAACAGTGGGCAGACTTAGGAGCTATGGTGGTACTCCTCTGCCTTGGCCTCCTTCTCTTCATTCATTTTGGCATGCATCTACAAGCTAGCCAATAGAGAGATCAAATTATCTTTCATCAGGCCATGACTGCCCTAAAGGCCGACAGCCCCCCATTAGTATGGCTCTTGATGCTGGACCGGTAGTCAAAGACGGGTAATGAAGGAGGTGGCTGTGTACCAACCTAAGACAGGAGCTGCAGCATGCTCTGCAGGCTCTGATGACGGGTAAGGACATATGCTGACCACTCAACCTAAGACAGACATGGTCCCGAGCCTTAGTTTAATAATAAAGAAGGGGGATCTGTCAGGGTTTCCAGGACCCCCAGCCTTGGGCATGGTCAAGATGGCGCCTGACGCTGAGCCAAAAGCGGCCAGCTATACAGTAAACAACCAGCGAATTCCAATGATTGGCTAGTTAACGATGTGATTAGAGCATGCCCCCCTCGTGTACCTATTCTATGCCTGCAGCTGTCCGCACGTTTACCTCATGTGCTCCCCCCTGATTGGTTGAAGTGTATATAAGCTTGGGGGGTGGGGGAGTGAGAGAGGGTGGAAGAAGCTGGGAGTGCGCAGAAGCTGAGAGAAGAAGCTGAGAGGAGAAGCTGGAAGCTGGGAGTGCGTGGAAGCTGGGAGGAAGAGAAGCTGGGAGTGCGCGGAAGCTGGGAGTAAGAGAAGTGTAGGAGAGGGACTGTGCATAATAAACTTCCAAAGCTTCAGACGTTTGTCGTGTCTCTCTCTGCGGCCAGAGGGAATGCGATATCCACACATTATTATCATTTTGCAGACTGTGGTGTCTGCCTGGAGTCCCTAGGGGCCACAGTCAGTGCAGGAAACCGCTGCATCTCGGGCGAAATTGCAGGCGGGAGGGTGTGGCGAGTTTGAAAATAGGCCAGCGCCAGGGTGTGGACCCGGGCGCACAGCTGCCTCTTCTGGACAATGGGCAGCTGGCAGCGTGTGAGGCAGCCAGAGCAACGGGACTTTGGCAGCTCTGCTGTCACAGGTCAGAGCCTGCACAGGGGTGGGCGCTTTTTGTTTTCAGCGCGGGCCTCAGTCACGAGTGGTGAGGGTGGCGTGCTGAGGGTTTGTCCCCGACAACTTCCCCAGGCCTTTCGTGGGCTTGGGACGCCACCCGTCAGCCCCGCGCCTCTCCCTGGTCGGCCCAGGTGTTTCCTTCCCAATCGGTCATCCGTGGTGCTCGGCTCTCCTTACTTGGTGGTGGCGTGGAGCCCCCTGAACCAGTGGGCACCCGACCTCTACAGGGGAATGCTGTGGCAACCCAGGTGCCCACACCTTGGTTCCCGTTATGCGCTGGAGAACCTGGGCCCCAGCACAAGGTGGTAGGTGGCAAAGTTTGACCCAGGTGATCAGAGATGGTGGGCGCTGCTACAGCTCCAATTGTACCAGTTCTGGTCCCTGGCACAAGGCAGGCATGCACTGGAGACAGGTGCCATGGCAGGGGATGGAAGGGCACGTTTTAGGGAGGGCAACTGCTGGGTGGGCTGGAGCTTTCAAGCCCTGTCCTCCAAGCTCAACTTCGTGAACTTTGCAAGCGGGAGCTCCTGGGTGTCTGAATTTCCTTCTGAGTCACCGGATTGGGACTGTGCATTGCTAGGTCTGGAGGCAGTCCATGGGTTAATGCTGTGTGCCTTTAATCCATGCAGGAATTGGAGGAGAGGAAAACTGAGCTGTAGAGGGGAAATGCTGGGAAAAATACCTGGCATGTACAGGGGTGTTTTGAGTATTAAATGAACAATGCCCTTTCCAAACATGTAAGGAGGACTTTCAAATGGCAGTCATTTTTAGAGTCTTACAGAAAGATAAGAATGAGACTTGATATTTAGACAACCGAGGAAGAGGAAGAAGGTCAATATAGGGCAAAGCAAAATTAGAACAAGAAGGCAAGAGGAAGAATCACATCATTTTTGCATGTAGGGATAAAGGAGCTTTATAAAGTACCTGTTGTAACTAGGAATGTAGCTGAGTGTCAGCCTGCCTAGCATGTGCAAATGCTGTATTCAATCCCCATTACTGCAAAAACAAAAAGAAAAAAAACTAATAGAAAACATGTTGGTTGACACTGTCAACTACTGGAATCAGTTGGGCAGTGGTGTAGAGGATTGGGTTGTGGGAAAAGGAGATTAGAAGTCTACTAAAGTGATAGAAAGGCTGCTCAAACGTGAGTAGAGTACAAGTGAAAGCTCCAACATCAGGAGAGGCCTTGGGGTTTTCTAGTTGGCAAAATGACTGTGTGCATATGGAGAATGAAAGAATGAATGAAGTTGGAGATAATTCCTAGGTTTGGGGCTTGGAAAACCCTTGAGAATAATTATTAGAAATACTTGTTTTTACTTTAAGATGAAGATTTTGAAATGGCTATTATGAAACTCTACCTGGATGACTCAGAAAAACATAGGCCATTAGAAGAAAATCTAGTAGTTAGATTCAATTTTTTCAAAAGAAATCTTTTGGAAAGGAACCTCCTGATCTGATGATCATTCAAAATCTATTTTATTTATTTAACATATCCTTGTTTTGCTGATTTAAAATATTTGAAAACAATGCTACCTAAAAAACGTGGGTCTCTTGGTCATCCTTGTTCTCCATTAGTATTCATAGGTCTTGTTAACTTGGCCTTTGGATTACATTGAGGCCAAGTTAAAAGATGATCTTTGTTGTAGAGTAGTTGAACTTCATCTAATTTTTTCTTTTCTTTTGCTTGCGTTGTATGGATTTTTTAGATAATGAGAAAGAATGTGATATTGTTTGGGAAAAGAAGCCAAAGGTTGAATAGAAAGCAAAATCAGATTGAGTAAACTCCCACCTACAGTTTTTTGGAATCTGCCATGATACTGATGAGGACAATGGAAATGGGGAAGACTTTCAGTCAGAGCTTCAAAAAGTTCAGGAAGCTCAGTTAAAAATGTCTTCATTGTTTTCCTTCTGGTTCCATTGACTTTGTTGATGTAGTAAGGAGTAGAATGTTCTTAGCAAATGGTACTGATGGGTGTGACTAGCAAATAGAGTGAATCTAAGTAAGTGGAGAGACATATTATTTATGAATTAGTACACTCAAAATAGTTAGGATATTATATTTTCCAAAATTGAGCAATAGATTTAAGGTGCAGTGCCAGTCAAAATTTCACCAGGATTCTTTGAAGATATAAATAATCTGATTCTTAAAATTTCTATGGAGGGGTTTTCAAGATGGCGGACTGGAGGGTGGCTGCATTTCAAGTTGCTCCAGGACGCAAGATTCAAAAGAGGAGATAGTGAGAGACTTGGGACCAATTCAAAGTCGCTGGGTGAGTCTCCTTTTGGGGAGGTGTCCCGGATGGGGTGGTAGCCCTGGAATGCAGGGAACTTTGTGAAGTAGAGTTGCTCGGCAAGACGTCCCTCCCGCCGCTGGAGTGGTAAACACGGACAACTGGGATCATCATAGAGGACACAGCGCTTGGACTCGGAGCAACCACTGGGGCTCCAAGAGGCTGCCTGAGGAGGAGTTGCATGGCGAGCTGTTTGAACTCAGAGCGAGCGCTCCTGAACACCGCTGGCCTGCCTGGAGGAGGAGAGTGGTGGGTCGCTTGGTCTAGGAGTGACTGCATTAGAGCCACAAGTGGTTGCCATAGAAGGAGCTGCGTGGTGAGCTTTTTGAACTCAGAGCGAGCACTCCTGAACACCAAGAGGTTGCCTGGAGGAAGAGGAGGAGCGTGGCGGGTAGCTTGGTCTAGGAGTGACTGCATCAGAGCCACAGGCGGTTGCCAGAGGAGGAGTTGCGTGGTGAGCTTTTTGAACTCAGAACGACTGCTCCAGAACACCAGTGGCCTGCCTGGAGGAGGAGAGCGGTGGGTCACTTGAAGTAAGAGTGACTGCATCAGAGCTACAGGTGGTTGCCACAGGAGGAGGCGAGTGGTGAGTTGATTGGACTAAAAGGGACCACTCCTGAACACTGGTGGCCTGCCTGGAGGAGGAGCGTGGTGGGTCACTTGGTCTCGGAGCCACCGCTCCTGAACACCCGGGGGGCTACCCCGAGGAGGAGGAGGAGGAACAGGGCAGATCACATGAACTTGGAGTGACTGCCTAGGGCTACGGGCAGTTGGCGGGAGGAGGAGACGCGAAATAAGTTGCTTGGACTCCTAGTGACTGTGTCGGAAAATGGGCGGCTGTCCGGAGGAGGAGGTGTGTGGCGGGTCTCTGGGTCTCGGAGCTATTGTATGGGGCTCCAGGTGGCGGATCAGAGGACGGGCCGCATAGCCAGGTGATTAGGTGCAGAGCAGGGTCCCAGGAGCTAGGTGGCTTCTTGCTGGAAGAGCCGCACAGAGACATGCCTAGGGGCGGAGTGAAGTTTCCAGGACTGTGGGCAGATTCTCTGGGAGAGGCAGCCTAAGGAGACTCGCCTGCAGAGGGAGAGGCTCCCAGGTCCAGGATGTAGGTCCGGGCCCCTGGGAACATTGCAGAGGAAGACAGCCCAGCCCAGGCGGTTGTTGTAGATTGAGGGGAACCTCTAGGAGGACAACTGACCAGCGAGACGTCCCCACTGAGCGAGTCTTCCCTGCTGGGGGAGGTTTTCCCACAGGTACGGTAAAACCAGAGACACAGGCACAAACAGGCATTGCCTCAGCCCGCAGTCTAGTTCCCCATTGGATGACCATTGGTCAACAAGTGGAGGCACCTCTGCCCACTAGCAGGGAATATACACCACCTGAGGGTCACCACCCCTAGAGAGGCAGCTTCTTCTTGGTGCTCCGCATTATCAACTTCCTGCAAGATTTCAGGCTACTGAAGGATAAGAGGGGATATACTAGCAATCTTCAGGGACATTATAAGTCGATAAAGGAAATCTGCAATATCTTAATGACCTACTGATTCCTGAACAATATGAGAAAACAAGGGAAGAAAATGCCCCAAACAAATCTAGACGTTACATCAATAAAATCCAACGACAGCATGGCAGAAGAAATGACAGAAAGGGAGTTCAGAATGTACATAATTAAAATTATTAGGGAAGCAAAAGATGAGATGAAAGAGCAAATGCAGGCATTGAACGATCGCACCAATCGACAGTTAACAGAGCAAATTCAGGAAGCAAAAGATCATTTCAATAAAGAGTTAGAGATATTGAAAAAAACCAAAGAAAAATCCTTGAAATGAAGGAAACAATAAACCAAATTAAGAGATCCATAGAAAGCATAACCAATAGGATAGAGCACCTGGAAGACAGAACTTCAGATATTGAAGACAAAATATTTAACCTCAAAAACAAAGTTGAACAAACAGAGAAGATGGTAAGAAATCATGAACAGAATCTCCAAGAACTATGGGATATCATGAAAAGGCCAAATTTGAGAATTATTGGGATTGAGGAAGGCTTAGAGAAACAAACCAAAGGAAGGAACAATCTATTCAATGAAATAATATCAGAAAATTTCCCAAATCTGAAGAATGAAATGGAAAATCAATTCCAAGAGGCTTATAGGACTCCAAATACACAAAATTACAACAGACCCACACCAAGGCACATTATTATGAAAATACCTAACATACAAAATAAAGACAGAATTTTAAAGGCTGTGAGAGAAAAGAACCAAATTACATTCAGGGGGAAACCAATACGGATATCAGCAGATTTTTCAATCCAGACCCTAAAAGCAAGAAGGACCTGGAAAACATTTTTCAAGCTCTGAAAGAAAATTGATGCCAACCAAGAATCTTATACCCAGCAAAACTTACCTTCAAATTTGATGATGAAATAAAATCATTCCATGATAAACAAAAGCTAAAAGAATTTACAAAAAGAAAGCCAGCATTACAGAACATTCTCTGCAAAATATTTCATGAGGAAGAGATAAAAAACAAAGAAGCAAATCAGCAAAGGAGGGATTATCCTAAAGGAACTGTCAAATAAAGGAGGAACCAAGATGTGTCAAAAATTTTAAATATGAACCAAATGACCGGGAATACAAATCATATCTCAATAATAACCCTGAATGTTAATGGCCTGAATTCATCAATCCAAAGATATAGACTGGCAGATTGGATTAAAAAGACAGATCCAACAATATGTTGCCTTCAAGAGACTCACCTCATAGAAAGAGATACCCATAGACTAAAGGTGAAAGGATGGGGAAAAACATACCATACACATGGACTCAGCAAAAAAGCTGGAGTATCCATCCTCATTTCAGATAATGTGGACTTCAAGCCAATGTTAGTCAGAAGGGATAAAGAAGGACATTTCATACTCATTAAGGGAAGCATAAAGCAGCAAGATATAACAGTCATAAACATCTATGCCCCAAACAGTGGCTCATCCATGTATGTTAAACAAATCCTTCTCAATTTTAGAAACCAAATAGACCATAACACAATAATGCTAGGTGATTTTAACACGCCTCTCTCACCACTGGACAGATCCTCCAAACAAAAATTGAACAAAGAAACCATAGATCTCAATAACACAATCAATAATTTAGACTTAACAGACATTTATAGAATATACCATCCAACCAAGAGCGAATACGATTTCTTCTCAGCAGCACATGGATCCTTCTCTAAAATAGACCATATATTACGCCACAAAGCTAATGTCAGCAAATACAAGAAGATAGAGAAACCACCTTGTATTCTATCAGATCATAATGGATTGAAGTTAGAAATAAAACAAAGAGTAAAAAGCAGAAACTACTCCAACACCTGGAGATTAAACAATATGCTATTATATGATGCATAGATAACAGAAGATATTAGGAAGGAAATTAAAAAATTCTTAGAGGTAAATGAGAACAATGAAACATCATATCAAATTCTCTGGGACACTAAGAAAGCAGTACTTAGAGGAAAATTTATTTCATGGAGAGCATTTAATAAAAGAAGTAAAACTCAAAAAATAAATGACCTAACACTACAGCTCAAAGCCCTAGAAAAAGAAGAACAGACCAACACCAAAAGTAGTAGAAGACAGGAAATTGTTAAACTCAGAGCTGAAATCAATGAAATTGAAACAAAAGAAACAATACAAAAAATTGACAAAATAAATAGTTGGTTCTTCGAAAAAATAAACAAAATTGATAAACCTTTAGGCACACTAACAAAGAGAAGATGAGAGAAAACCCAAATCACTAAAATTCTGAATGAACAAGGAAATATCACAACAGACACGACTGAAATACAAAACATAAGTAGAAGCTATTTTGAAAACCTATACTCCAACAAAACAGAAAATTTCGAAGACATCAACAGGTTTCTAGAGACATATGAATTGCCTAAACTGAATGAGGAGGACATACACAATTTAAATAGACAAATTTCAAGTAATGAAATAGAAGAAGTCATCAAAAGCCTACAAACAAGGAAAAGTCCTAGGACCAGATGGGTTCTCAGCCGAGTTCTACAAAACCTTTAAAGAAGAACTCATTCCAATACTTCTCAAAGTATTCCAGAAAATAGAAGAGGAGGGAACCCTCCCAAACTCATTCTATGAAGCCAATATTATCCTGATACCTAAGCAAGACAGAGACACATCAAGGAAAGAAAATTTCAGACCAATATCCTTAATGAACATCGACGCAAAAATTCTAAACAAAATTTTAGCAAATCGCATACAAAAAGATAGTGCACCATGATCAAGTGGGTTTCATCTCAGGGATGCAAGGTTGATTCAACATCAAGAAATCAATAAATGTAATTCACCATATCAATAGACTTAAAGTCAAGAATCACATGATTATTTCGATAGATGCAGAAAAAGCATTTGATAAAATACAGCACACCTTCATGCTCAAAACACTAGAAAAAATAGGGATAGTGGGAACATTCCTTAATATTGTAAAGGCCATCTATGCTAAACCCATGGCTAATATCATTCTAAATGGTGAAAAACTGAAAGCATTCCCTCTAAAAACTGGAACAAGGCAGGGATGCCCTCTTTCACCACTTCTATTCAATATCGTCCTTGAAACTCTAGCCAGAGCAATTAGACAGACCAAAGAAATTAAAGGGATACGAATAGGAAAAGAAGAACTCAAACTATCCCTATTTGCTGATGATATGATTTTATATTTAGAGAAACCAGGAAATTCCACCAGAAAACTTTTAGATCTCATAAGTGAATTCAGTAAAGTAGCAGGATATAAGATCAATGCACATAAATCTAAGGCATTTTTATACAGAAGCGAAATCTTCAGAAAGAGAAATTAGGAAAACTACCCCATTCACAATAGCATCGAAAAAAATAAAATATTTGGGAATCAATATCACAAAAGAGGTGAAAGACCTCTACAATGAGAACTACAGAACACTAAAGAAAGAAATTAAAGAAAACCTTAGAAGATGGAAAGATCTCCCATGTTCTTGGATAGGAAGAATTAATATTGTCAAAATGGCCATACTACCAAAAGTGCTATACAGATTCAATGCAATTCCAATTAAAATCCCAATGAGGTACCTTACAGAAATAAAGCAAGAAATTATGAAATTCATCTGGAAGAATAAAAAACCCAGAATAGCTAAAGCAATCCTTGGCAGAAAGAGTGAAGCAGGGGGTATCGCAATACCAGATCTTCAACTCTACTACAAAGCAATAGTAACAAAAACGGCATGGTATTGGTACCAAAATAGAAAGGTGGATCAATGGTACAGAATAGAGGACATGGACACAAACCCAAATAAATACAATTTTCTCATACTAGACAAAGGGGCCAAAAATATGCAATGGAGAAAAAATAGCCTCTTCAACAAATGGTGCTGGGAGAATTGGAAATCCATATGCAACAGAATGAAACTAAACCCATATCTCTCACCATGCATGAAACTAAACTCAAAATGGATTAAGGATCTCAGAATCAGACCAGAGACCTTGCATCTTATAGAAGAAAAAGTAGGTCCAGATCTTCAACATGTCGGCTTAGGACCAGACTTCCTCAACAGGACTCCCATAGCTCAAGAAATAAAAGCAAGAATTAATAACTGGGATAGATTCAAACTAAAAAGTTTTCTCTCAGCAAAGGAAACTATCAGCAATATGAAGAAAGAGCCTACAGAGTGGGAGAAAATCTTTGCCAATCATACTTCAGATACAGCACTAATCTCCAGAATCTATAAAGAACTCAAAAAACTCTGCACCAAGAATGCAAATAATCCAATCGACAAATGGGTTAAGGAAATGAATAGACACTTCACAGAAGAAGATCTACAAGCAATCAACAAACATATGGAAAAATGTTCAACATCTCTAGTAATAAGAGAAATGCAAATCAAAACCACCCTAAGATTCCATCTCACCCCAATTAGAATGGCGATTATCAAGAATACAAGCAACAACAGGTGTTAGCGAGGATGTGGGGAGAAATGTACACTCATACATTGCTGGTGGGGCTGCAAATTAGTGCAGCCACTCTGGAAAGCAGTTTGGAGACTCCTTAGAAAACTAGGATTGGAACCACCATTTGACCCAGCAATCCCACTCCTTGGCCTATACCCAAAGAACTTACAATCAGCATACTACAGAAATACAGCCACATCAATGTTCATAGCTGCTCAGTTCACAATAGGCAGATTGTGGAACAAACCTAGATGTCCTTCAATTGATGAATGGATAAAGAAACTGTGGTATATATATATACAATGGAATATTACTCAGCCATAAAGAATGATAAAATTATGGCATTTGCAGGCAAATGGATGAAACTGGAGAATATCATGCTAAGTGAGATAAGCGAATCTGAAAAAACCAAAGGAAGAATGATATCGCTAATAAGTGGATGATGACACATAATGGGGGGTGGGAGGGGTTAGTGTTGGGGTTGGATTTGGGTTTACGGAGGGGGGCAGGAATGGAGGAAGGAAGGACTCTATAGAAGGAGGGGAGGGGTGGGAGGGTTGGGGGGAAGAGAAAAAATGGCAGAATGAATCAAACAACATTACCCTATGTAAATTTATGATTACACAAATGGTATGCCTTTATGCCATGTACAAAAAGAGAAACAACATGTATCCCATTTGTTTACAATAATAAAAAAAATTTCTATGGAAAGTTAGGATTATATGTTTGTTATTATTGATGAACCCACACTGAGACATTATCACCCAGAGTTTTGGATATTCAAAAATGGATATTCAATTTTGTCAAATTTTCTTACTCCATCTACTGTTGCAATCATGGAATTTTTTATTAAATGTATGAAGGATATTGATTTTAAATGTTCAAGAATCCAACATTTCTTTCCTGGAATAAGCCTGAATCATGGTATATTAATTATAAATTTTATAAGCATTCATGTTTGAGTAAATTTTGTTACAACTGTTGGATTTATATTTTTCAGGGGTATTGGTCAGTAGTTTTTTTTTTTTCTGATAATATCTTTAGCTTCCATATAAGAGTTAATATGGGTATCTTAAAATGAATTGAAAAATATTTCTGGTACTGCTGTTTACTGAAAGATATTATGTTAATTGTAGCCATTTCTTCTTGAATGTTCACCAGTTTTTATTAGAGGAATCATTTGAGATGAAGTTTTATGAAGATATTTTTTAAAAATACAGTAAATTAATAGAGAACTGTAGGGTATCTATTCATATTATCTACTAGTTCTTGAGTGAATTTTGATAATTTGAGTCTTTCAAGGAATTGGTGTCAAATTTGTGTGCATAGAGCTGTTCCTTTAAATCACTTTTTAGTGTTTTATTGTCTCTAAGTTCAGTATAGACATATACTGCTTTCTGTCTTCCTTGCTCTTTCTTGGTTAATCTGGTTAGAGGTTCATCAATTTTATGAGTATTTTCCCTTCCACTAGTAGAAATAGATTTTGTCTTCATTGATATTTAGTCTGATTTTTGTGCCAAATTTCATTGATTTATGTTCTTTATTATTTACTTTTTGCCTTGGGCTTGTTTTGCATTTTTTTTTTTTATACCAGAGTTTGAACCCAGGGTGCTTAATTACTGAGGCATATCATCAGTACTTTGTTTTTCTAATTTAAATTTAATATATTTTTTTTATTCATTACCAGGGATAACACCTAGGGGCAGTTAACCACTGAGCTACACCCATCCCCAGACCGTTTTTTATATTTTGTTTAGAGACAGGTCTTACTAAAACTGAGGCTTATTTTGAACTTGTGATCCTCTTTTCTCAACCTCCCAAGCCACCAGGATTACAGGCATGTGCCACAGTGCCCAGATATTTCTAGTTTCTTAAAGTAGAAGCTTAAATTAATACCTTCTTAAAAAATTAACCTTTATTTTATTTTATATATTTATTTAATGTGGTGCTGAGCATCAAATCCAATGCTTTACTGTGCTAGGTAAGTGCTCTACCACAGAGCTACAACCCAAGCCCACAGTGTTAATTTTTATAAAAGTATTTAATGCAAGAATTTCCCAGTAAACATTGTTTAGCTGCATCCCATGATTTTCAATTGTGATCTTTTCACTTTTCACTCAGGGTTTTTTATTGTCCTTTCCATTCTTCTTGACCTGTGAATTAGTTAAAAAATACTTGGTGATTTCCCACATATCATTGCTGTTGATTGCTAGTTTATGGTTCATAAATATTTTGAATAATTTTAGTTGTTTGAGTTTAGTGAGATCTGTTTTTATGATTGTTTCATGTGTACTTGAGAAGAATTTTGTAGTCTGCTGTATTTGTGTGGGGGTATTATTTAAATGTTAGTTAGGTCAAATTAGTTGATACTATGTTATTTGGGCCTTACCTATTTTGATGATTTTTTTTGTCTGCTTATTCTGTCATTTACCAAGAATGTTATCAGGCATCACTGTGACTGCCTGCCTTTCATCAGATTTCACTTCTCATACTTCTTTATTTTAGTATTTTTTTTAGTTTGTCAGTGGACCTTAATTTTATTTATATGTTGTAATAGGAATGTGATCCAGTGCCTCACACATGCTAGGCAAGCACTCCACCACTAATTTACAACCCCAGCCTTCATATTTTGTTGATCTCCTGATTTAAATTTGTTGATTTTTCAAAATTCTCTCTTTTTCTCTTTTCTATTTTATTTCCTTTCTCCTGCTTACTTTGGATTTAGTTTGCTCTTTTTTCAGCATCTTAAGTTGTTAAGATTATTGGCCTTTGATCTTTGTTTTTTAATGTATGCAGCTTTATATTTTTCTCTAAGCTTTGCTCTAATTGCATTCAGTGTTTGTTAATTTTTTGTTTTTTTAATATATTTTTTATTTTTTAATATATTTTTTGTAGTGCTAGGGATCAAACCTAGGACTTTATGCTTGCAAGGCAAGCATGCTACCAACTGAGCTATATCCCCAGTCCTACTTTTTGTTATTCAGCCTGTTAAAACAGTAAAGTTTGTTTTGCTATTACTGTTATAATATGCATCTTTACAAATTATGACTTATAAAATGCCAGGGAAAGGAGTTACTAAAATTGGTTTTTTTGTTTGTTTGTTTGTTTTTGCTTATAGTTATTACTTACATACTTTATACCTCTATATGGATTCAAGTTACCATCTACATTGTATGTCCTCTCAATTCAGCCTACTGGACACATTTAGTACTTCTTATAGGACAGGACTGCTAGCAAGTGCTTTTTCAGTTTCTGTTTATCTCTGATACCTTAATTTCTCTCTTTTTTTAAATGGTAATTTTGCTGGATATAAAACACTTGGTTTACATTCTTTCAGCACTTTGAATATGTAATCTTGCTGTGTTCTTTTATTTTTTATTTTTTAGTTGTAGGTAGATATCGCGCTCCCCGCCCGCAGAGAGACACGACACCTGGCTCTTTTCAGCCTTTTTATTGCACGCACCCCCTTCCTCTCAGTTCTTTCTTTGTTCTCTCTCTTTGAGGAACTTACACTCCAATATATACAGTACTGTAACCAATCAGCATTTGAGCACGAGGGGAGAGCATGAACAGATACAGGCAGTAAATGCAGACATGCAGTGATCATGCACTGTCCACGAGGGAACTTAACCAATCCCTGGAACTTCCTCAAAATGATGTCAGTTGTTTGTGCAAAAGTCAACCATACTGGCAGCCTGCCAAGCACCATCCTAGCCTTACCACACTTAGGGCCAGGGGTCCCGGGCACCCCGACAGCTCCCCCTTTTTTATTATAAAATTAAGGCTTGGGACCGTGTCTGTCTTAGGCAGAGTGGTCAACCACCGTCCTTACCCGTCATTGGATAACTGCAGAGCATGCTACAGCTCCTGTCTTAGGTTGGTACGGTGTCACCTCCTTCCTTACCCGTCTTGACTACCGGTCCAGCATCGAGAGCCATACTTGTGGGGAACTGCCGGCCTCTAGGGCAGTCATGGCCTGATGAAAAATAATCTGGTCCATTTGTTGGGTGGCTCGTAGTTGTACAACCAGGCGGGTGAGGAAAAAGATACCAAAGAGGAGTAAAAACCCCAAAGTGCCAAGGCTTGCCCACTGTTTACAAAATTGAAAGCAGAAGAAAACCATTGAGCCAGCTCAGACATAGAAGCAATTTGTACCCTAGTAGAATTAACTTTGACAATTTTAGCCCTAAGTCGTGAGGTAAGATTATCAAATTGAGATGACCAAGTAGAAGTAAGATAGGCTGACAATTTTTTAGATAACCCAGCTGTGGTGCTGGAATTATCATATACAATGGGGGTAGCACAAACAGCTCTTAAAGAGTAAACACATTCCAGTCCCAAAAGTTCTTGTAATATGTCCACTTGTTCTTGTAATAGGTCCACTCTCTGATTTATAAGGAGTATGCCTGCTGTTAGATGTTGGTTTAGGGTCTCTTTAGTCTGTAAGGCTGCAGCTGTATTTTCGGCCAAGTGATTGACTGCTGTTGCTGTAGGTATGGCAGTTGCTAGTGCTGCTGTTGCAGAAACCACTATTGCAGTGACCATAGTCGTTGTGATGCCAAATTCTCTCCTGTTTCTTGATAGTAACACTGGCAATTCTGCATCTTTAACAGAGACTGGGACTGGTAGGAAGGTAGGAACACACATTAAGTCTGCCAGCAGGAACCTAGAAGCATTTTAACATTGAGAGATAGCACAAATCTGAAGTACAATTGAGAGAAGCAGTTGTTTTGTTACATAGTTGAACTGTTCCTCCTAAGAGACTAAAAAGAGGTTGTAAGTTAGTTTATTCCGTGGAAACACACAAACTGAGCCGCAGCTCCAGTAAAGCACCAGGTTACCCTTATTACCCAGAGTTAAAAAACCCCAAACAAAGAGACAAAGAGAAAGTTTATCTTTAGGGGACCTGAAGGTCTCCTCTATTCCCCCTTTTTTTTATAAAGAGTATTTTTGAGGGTGAGATGTGTATGTTCAACAATACCTTGTTTTTGTGGGTTATAAGGTACATCTGTGGTTAGAGTTATTTTAATTTTAGTGAGGAATTGGTTCTTACCAATTTTAGTTTTTAAAGAAAAATTTAGACTTTATAACGTAGTACAATCTTTAACAGTTGCTTAACCATAATTGTAAAAACCCCTATTTTTAAGACAATTGTTCTAAAGAATAAAACTTAATAGACACAAAGTTAAGAGTAAATTAGTGTTTCTAAGAAATCCTTGCCATTTTACCATGTCATTTTACCATATAGATTAAACTTTGGCTTGTATCAGAACATTAGTATTTCACCTTAGGAAAAACCTTAAATAGCTTTAGCTGTCTCACATACACACAACCAACTTAGTTATACACAGACTTGTTGAAACTTGCCCTTTATTACACACAGACTTTCTTATCCAGAAACATTTTCTTTTCCTTTTTATTAAATATATTTCCAAACCCAGAACCTTTTATTTTCTCTTTCCTATCTGTTGACCCCTATTTGTTTACATTCTGATACAACTCTTATGAAATTTCTGAATTTAGATAAATCACTCTATTTTAATAAGATTAAATATTCTGTTATTTATAGTACTCTAATTGAAACACAGTTGAAACTTTTGGGACCCTTTATATATAGAATTCCACTTGTTAGGACATAACTTTTAGTAACCTTGTTTTCAGTTTAGTGATGACACAAAGCAAGTTTAAACCCTTTTATTTACCAACCTATGAAAGCACCAATAATGTTTAAGTATGTTACCCCATGTAATTTAAGGAGTTAAAAGTACTTGATGGTATTTAACAATGAGCATTTTAATTTTGTAAATTAACCAGACGTTTCTACAAACACATTTGAGTAATCCCATACATGTTAACTCCAATTTATTTATTTTATAAAAACCAAGATATCAGACAAGTGTCCTGAACAGGATCTGCTGCCTCTTTCCTGTTGAAGAAAAGTCCTAGAAGCAATTGATATTAGACATATTATTAACATCAATATTTTATTTACTTGACCACCTAGAGACTTGTGAGTTATTTTTAAAGACATTTTACTTTCATTAGTTTACCCAATTTAAATTGAACCCTTTTAAATCACGTGAATTAAAGTATTTGGATCCATTTTTAAATTTTAATTTTAAGAGCGCTCAGTATTGACGCAGACAAAACATGACATTAGACAGCACGACATATAAATAACATAAAATCAAAGGCCTTGAAACTTTATAGGTAAATGTTCATTGCAATGAAACAGATGTTCAAAAACTTCAGTTGAATAAAAAATAGAACTGATTAAAAATAAAATCATTAACCTAGGTATGTAGGATCAAAATTGTGAGCTCAAAAATACAGCATTAAAGAAAAACAAAACAAAACAAGAATCCTGGAAAATGAATTAGTTTTGTGTAGCGGCCCAGGAGTTTTAAAACGGACACTTTTTTTTTTTCTTTTTCTTTTCTTTTTATCTTTAGGCTACCCCCCTTTCTCGCTGAGACCGCTGCAGTTACATTCCAATGTGGGCCTCAGCAAGGCCAGGCAGGGGGAGGGAGGATCATCCAGGACTTTTTAACCCCTTTTTTACCTGGTTGAGAAATCAGGTTAGGTTTGAATGCAGAAAATCATGAAACAATTATCTCCCAATACTTGTGGGGACTATGGCTACTATATTATGTCCCCACTGTGGAATATTTAACAGCCCCTCATTTAAAAACCACGGAGAGACCTTCTCTATGGTATCAAGGAACTTTCGAGCTGTTTTTGCTTTTAGTGGCGTTCCATGACTTTTTAGCAACTCCCTAAGAGGCTGTTGCATTTTAATTTTAGACAGTTCTGTTCCCATGGCCAAATCTTACAATATTAAGAACTGATCCAAGACACAAACAAGCCACACAACAAACACAAAAATAACACACCACACACACAGCTCTGATACTACTGTATGAACTAACTTTAACCTGATTTTATTATTATGGACTGTTCCCTTGCCTGGAACTTCCCTTTTACTTTATACTGGATCCCTGCACTGATGGACTCAAGGTCTTAAAATGAATATCACCGCTCGGACTCAAGGTCTTAAAATGAATATCACCGCTCGGACTCAAGGTCTTAAAATGAATATCACCGCTCGGACTCAAGGTCTTAAAATGAATATCACCGCTCGGACTCAAGGTCTTAATATGAATATCACTGCTTGGACTCAAGGTCTTAATATGAATATCACTGCTCGGACTCAAGGTCTTAATATGAATATCACTGCTCGGACTCAAGGTCTTAATATGAATACTTACCCTTACTTTACCTGTAAGGCTCCTGGGTTTCGGCACCACCTATCGCGCTCCCCGCCCGCAGAGAGACACGACACCTGGTTCTTTTCAGCCTTTTTATTGCACGCACCCCCTTCCTCTCAGTTCTTTCTTTGTTCTCTCTCTTTGAGGAACTTACACTCCAATATATACAGTACTGTAACCAATCAGCATTTGAGCATGAGGGGAGAGCATGAACAGATACAGGCAGTAAATGCAGACATGCAGTGATCATGCACTGTCCACGAGGGAACTTAACCAATCCCTGGAACTTCCTCAAAATGATGTCAGTTGTTTGTGCAAAAGCCAACCATACTGGCAGCCTGCCAAGCGCCATCCTAGCCTTACCACACCTAGGGCTAGGGGTCCCGGGCACCCCGACAGGTAGACATAACTTTATTTATTTTTCATGTGGTGCTGAGGATTGAACCCAGTGTCTGACATATGCTAGGCAAGCATTGTACCACTGAGCCACAACCTCAGCCCTATCCCAGTTTTCTGACTCTGATTTCTGTAAGGGTTTTGCTAATACTTCTTTAATTGTTTTTTACTTGTTGATGATCTTTATTTTATTTATCTGTGGTTCTGAGACTTGAACCCAGTGCCTCATACATGCTAGGCAAGCCCTCTACCACTGAGCTACAACCCTAGCCCTTCTATTAATCTTACTGAGCAACCCTTATATGGAGTGAGCTTTCTGCTTTCAATAAAGTTCTCTTAATATTTATTCTTTGGTAGTTTATCTGTGATGAATTTAAGTGTGTATCTTTTATAGTGTATTTGTATTGGAGTTCATAAAGACTTTTTGGATGTTTTTGGACATTACTCAAATATTCTATCCTTTTCTCTCCTGGGTTTCCCATTATGCATACATTGGTATGCTTAATAGTTATCATGTAGGTCTTTGAAACCTTGTTGAGTTTCTCCAATTCCATCCTGCAAATGCAATAATTTATTCTCCCCTATAACTAAGTAATATTCCACTGTATATGTATATACCAGTTTTTATTCATTAAAGGGTATCTAGGTTGGTTCCACAATCTAGCTATTGTGAATAGAGCAGCTATAAACATTGCTCTGGATGTGCCACTGTAGTATGCTGATCTTAAGTCTTTTGGGCATAAACTATGGAGTGAGATAGCCATGTCAAAATGTGAGCCTGTTCCAAGTTTTCTGAGGAATCTTCATACTGCTTTCCAGAGTGAGTGCACCAATTTGCAACTCCACCAGCATTGTATGAGTGTGCCTTTTTCCCCATATCCACACCAACACATACTGCTTATGTTCTTGACAATAGCCATTCTAATTGGAGTGAGACAAAATCGTTGCATTTCTCTAATTATTAGAGATGATGAACACTTTTTCATATATTTGTTAATCACCTGTATATCTTCTTCTGTGAAGTGTCTGTCCAGTTCCTTAGCCCAATTATTGATTGAGTTCTTTTTGCTTTTGTTGTAAAATTTTTTATGTTCTTCATAAATTTTGGAGATTATTGCTCTATCTGAAGTGCCTGTGGAAAAGATTTTCTTCCATTCCATGGGGTCTCTTTTCACATTCTTGTTTTTGCTGAGAAAGATTTTCATAGTTTGAATCCATCCCATTTATTGATTCTTGCTTTTATTTCTTGCTCTCTAGGAGTCTTGTAGGAAGTCTGGTCTTAATCCAACATGATGGAGATTTGGATCTACTTTTTCTTCTATTTCATGGAGTGTCTTGAGGAGTGATCATTGTCATGTCAGGAGTGCCGAAGGCCAGAATATTCACTTTTTTAAAAACAGAATTGAATATATAGAAAGAGTAAAATCACAATATGCACAAATTTTTAAAAGCTAGAGAATGCCTTACATATCACCAAAATCAATATAATTCAGTTTGCATAAGTGCTAGAAAGACCCCATAATACTTTTTCTTATAATCTTGAAATGTATATATATATATATATATATATATATATATGTATTTTTTTTTTACATTTTTAAACAAAATGTTCACTTTTTGAAGCAATATTCAGCAGGATAAAATTAAGATAAAAGGTTTGTCTTTTGGGTAGAAAATTTACAGTTCTGGCTAGCTCCACTTCCCAGCATTATAAAGGGGTTTCTCTAATATTTTTTTCTTTTCTTTTTTATTTCTTTGATAACAGCTGTAGTCTAAACACTACTCAAGATAGTAATCTGATGGGTCTTGTAAAAGGCAACATAGCCAGGTGAGAGAAATGTCTTAGAACAGAACACTGGAGATCTGGATTCTTGTTCTGGTTTCAACACAGTTGGTTTGCATATTTTAAAATTTCCTGGCCTTGTTTCTTTGAATAAATAATGGAGACAATAATAGTGCTTTACTTCCCCAGGATGATAGTGGAATAAAATTTTCCCAGAGGGTTCTCCAGACATTCTCTCTAGTGACAGTGATGTCATTGATCTCTTATAGCTTATCATATATTGATGTGTTTTTTCAATTTCCAAGTCAGTTGCCTCAAAACTGGGTTCAAGTCTCAGAAACACAGATAAATAAAATAAAGATCCATCAACAAGTAAAAAACAATTAAAGAAGTAATAGCAAAACCCTTACAGAAATCAGAGTCAGAAAACTGGGATAGGGCTGAGGTTGTGGCTCAGTGGTACAATGCTTGCTGAGTAATATTCCATTATATATATATATATATATATATCATAGTTTCTCTATCCATTCTCTATCTATTTCTTTATCCATATATATATATATATCATAGTTTCCATTTTATATATATATATATATATATATATATCATAGTTTCTCTATCCATTCTCTATCCATTTCTTTATCCATATATATATATATCATAGTTTCTCTATCCATTCATCAATTGAAGGGCATCTAGGATGGTTCCACAATCTGGCAATTGTGAATTGACTGGCTATGAACATTGTTGTGGCTGCATCTCTGTAGAGATGCTGATTTTAAGTCCTTTGGGTATAGGCCAAAGAGTGGGATAGCTGGGTCAAATGGTGTTTCCATTCCAAGTTTTCTAAGGAATCTCCACAAATCTTTGCCACTCATACTTCAGATAGAGCACTAAATTTCCAGAATATATAAAGAACTCAAGAAACTCTACACCAAGAATACAAACAACCCAATCAACAAATGGTTTAAGGAAATGAAAAGACACTTCACAGAAGAAGATCTACAAGCAATCAACAGATATATGAAAAAATGTTAAACATATTTAGTAATAAGAGAAATGCAAATCAAAACTACCCTAAGATTCCAGCTCACCCCAATTAGGATGGCAATTATCAAGAATACAAGGAACAATAGGTGTTGGCGAGGATGTGGAGAAAAAGGTACACTTGTACCTTGCTAGTGGGGTTGCTACAGTTCTCTGTGTCTTCTTTTTCTCTCTTTCTGCTGCCTGCATCCCCCATAGGACTACACCAGGGAGTTCCTTCATCAGCACTGTTTAAAGCTGATATTGACATGCTGCTTGTTAACAGTAGGATAAAATTATAGTCATGGTTTTCTTACTGTCATTGCTTCTTGTTGGGACTGCTACTTGAACTGGTCAGAAAATCCTAGAAGAGAGTGGGCCCTGTCTGTCATGATCAAGAGTCTGTGCTAGCTTTTGGTTCAATGCCTGATCTGATGTACCTGATAGGGATGGCCTCAGTAAATGAGCTCCAATAAGCCAAGAGTGTACTGACCTCAAGTTTTGACTCCCAGAGGTGCATGGCATGCCACAGCAGGGAGGATCTTGGGTGCATTTGTTACTAGTCTAAGTTTGACTTCACTAGGGAAATGACCTTTAGGTAAATGTCCCTAGTTAAGTAAACCTGAAGACTAGTCCTGGATACTATAAGCCTACACTTCTTGGGGGAAATTGTGACTTCTGGCCCCATGATGTTGCATTTTTTCTTCTGCTACTGGCTCCCTTCCCTCTTCTCATCCCAGTGGATTTTAGACAACTTTGTACAGGGCATTAATGGAATCCTGGGCATGTGCCTTACATTTCCCAGTGAATCCTTTAAGAGAAACATTGTTCCCATTTCATAAATGGAGCAAAACTTGTCACTAAATTACCTTGGATACTGTTAATGAAAAGCAAAAATAAAAATGAATGATAAGGAACATAGAATCAAATTGATGTCATCATAGCCTGATGATAAAATCACTTTAGGTACATTATCATGTATCTGAATCACTACCCCAGTGGAGTTTGCCAAAATTGTCACAGATTGAGAGTAAGGTAGACATTCTGGGTGCTGCACAGAGGAGCAGAGGGAACTAACCCACCATCCCCATTCAGCAAAATTGTAGAGATCCCAGGGAGCAGGGAGTCTCAAGGTCTTCCACATTAACTATGGCAAAGAGAAAAATAATGCATTTTAGTGGATCAGTGAGAGTCTTTATATATTTATCTATTGGCACATCTATGGAGTTATTTACACAGTTATGAAAATCTGGAATCAGCTTTCCTGGACTCACAGTGAAAGTTAAATATATTTTTTTTACATAAAGAGAGAGACCCTTAAGCCCTTTTTAACAATGAATATTCTCTGTATCATGTGACTTTAACATCACAGAAACATGGGGAGCAAGATAGCACAGAGAGTTCCTGTTATAAATAAGTCAGTTCTGTTTGTATCAAGACAAGCAGGCTGAGGTGAGTAGTTCAAGATGCTCTTTTTTTCCCTTGAAAAGCACAGAGTGTTCAACTACAATTAAGGATGCTCATGTGGGCAGTGCCTTTGTAAGCTTTGTAGAGGCAGTTGAGTGACCACTGACCAATATCCAGGTGACTGACCTGGAACATGGGTTGGCAACCAGGTTGACCTGGGTTTGTGCAAGACTGCCATCATGTGACCACTGGAGATGTTTTTCACTAGTGAGCTAGTGAGCCCAGAAGTAGCTTGGTTTGACACCCTTCTGAGCTTATAGGTATATTCTGAATTGAATTTGATATTCTACCTTCAGCCAGAATGCAGGATCAAGATATAGATTAAACTCACTTAGAGGAAAATAAGGTTTAATGTTGCCATCCAGATTCAAATCTTCTCCAGGGCACCTGCAGACCTCCTATGAGCCTCCACCAAAGTAGGCAATAGTGTATTGACAAATTCCCAAGGGGCTGAAAGGCCATCCCTGTTTGTAAAATTTTGGATTGCTAAAGATGACAAATTAGCACTCCAAAGGAAACTTTTGAGAGGTTTTATTATGGAAAGAGGCCCAGGTAATTAAACTTTGAAGAAATGATGATTTATTAGCACTAGAACCCAACAGAATGTAGATCTCTGATAACCAGTCAAACACATTCTAGAGAAATTTCCTTGTTTAGCTCATGTTAAGAAAGATGTGCAAGACACCATTTTTTTTTGATGTGTGCAAACCTTCAAAGGTTTAAGGCACAAAAATATCCAGAGCAGGAACATTTTTAGATATTGACTCAGTCCTCACACTAGACCCATATGGCCACTTATCTGGAGGCACCCACAGGTGAAACAGAGCAGCCCAGAGAAGAACAATCCAGGCAAGACCTCATCTGGGATTATATCTGAGAAATCTTTTTACATTCTCCTTCTGTGTCTATCTGTAGGGCATAAGAATAGCAGGGGATCTGCAAAGATAGGAGCAGAATATTCCATGTAGAATCTGTGGTAGAACTTTCATATTTGTGTTGCTGGACATGACTGGTAGGGTGGATACTTAAGTACTGGGTACTAGATTTTTCTACTCAAATATATATCCAAAGACTTTATTCTGTAATGCAGTGTCACCAACATATTGAATCCTATGCATATATTTATAAATAACTAATCTGGGTATAAAAATATTCATTGGGGAGTGTTCCTGGGAAATTAGCCAGGATGGCCAGAGTTTATTTTTTATTGTCCTACATGTAAGACAATCTCTTCACAGAGTTTCATGCAAATATTCATGGAGTTACTTATTAATTATCCTTGGGGAAAGATCAAGTGCACCAAAAATCCAACACTGATATCTCTGGTCTAAGGTTAAATGAGACTTCTGGAGAATGGTCTCAACAGGTGGGAATTAGAGATGGTCAAGATAGATCCAGGACAAACATCCAAGTATGAGGATTTTTCTAAACCCTTTTACAGGAATTTACCACTTGAATGACCTACATTCCCATTTCCAAAGAAATATAGACTGTATTACTCTCCCTGGCAAATTAATAGTTGTAAATCTACATAAATTTAGAAATAGAAGAACAAATTTCCCCATCATTTTCAATGTTTACTGGTCACTGAATATTTATTTTCTGTTGCTACTGGTTTTGTTTTAACTCCCTGGCCCAGGAAGCCCACATACCTGTCATCTCCACTCTACATCTAGTTCTTTTAGAAAATGTGAAAACCAACCTTTCCTAGGAAAGTATTAAAACAAAGAGGAGGAAAGTTTGCACAAAGTAATGAGGTAAAAGTAACCCACAGGTTTTTCATCACTGTACCATACCAAAAAGCAAATCTCTATAGCCCCATCAGGTAAGGAGTGTGTCCTCAATGTCTTTATAATATTCCAGTAATAGATTTCATTTCTTGAAGTAGTTCAGTCTTTCAATGCTGGTGGATGTGATGTGATTCATTTGTTCCTTCATTCACCCATGCTGCAGGGACAGTGTATATCTCTCCTAGTGGGCTTCATCAATATCATTGGGCTGTCATGAAAATGCCACAAATGGGGTTAAACAGAAATTTATTTGGGTTGATTCCAGAGTCTCTATATTGTGGTGTTTCCTGGAATGGTTTTCTTTGAGACCCACTCTTTGATAAGTATATTGCCATCTTCTGAGTCTGTTTGCATGCCATTTTTTTTAAGCTTCTGTGTCCTTATTGATTTTTTTATAAGAAGATTAGAATTTGCAACAATTAACTGGATTAATATTAATCAAGTATTTAGGGGTCATATATTTCAATGAAGTCACCAGGTATTTGGAATATCAAAATATAAGATTTCAAATGGTAATATAAACTAGTTGGCTGTTGAAGACAGACTCCCAGAAAAGGGAATACTTAGTGAAGGGATATGCACATGCAAAAATTTTCTAGTTACATGCAGATTGCTTTACAGATGAGCTGCTAAAGTTTCATTGGCACAAGAAATCTCTGACTGTAGCAGCTTCTACAGCCAGGATTCTCTGGGTTTTGGCATTTTAAAAAGTTATTTTTCTTGTTAAACTCTTGTCCATAGTCTAAGTTTGGATAGTGCTTAACCATTTTCTGACATATCATTTTATTTCAGAAATATTACCTTTTTATCATAGGCACTCATATCATCTACATACCCAAACATAATATGTCAATGCTTCTTGTTGGAAATCCAGATTCCAATGATCTGATGTTTCATGGTACTGCCAATAATTATATGTTCCTCCTTGGCCTCCTTTTGCTCTATGCCCTCAAAAAAAAAATCACTGCTCCTTTGCTCTATAGCCCATGCCCCACTTTGACTTGAAAACATAGGGTGTGGTGGTATTTTTCATCCCTCTAGGTGAGCCTGTTCTATAATTAATAAACCCTGATTTAACTTCCCACTTCTTTGACATCAACCTATATTTTGATGTGTAAGTGGGAGTTCAGATGGTGTTTGCTCTTGATGTAAACTGTATCAGGATTCCCTGGGTTCTGGAATGGTGGCCCCAAGATGATATATGTATATGAGAATGTTCTGTTTGTGTTATGCTATACACAGGACTGGATTTCATGTACATATATCACAAATTATGCTGTTTTGAATAATTCTCACTTTCCAAGCCTGATGAGAATAAGAAATATTTAAAGAGTCTTGTGATTGGGTGGAAATATTTTGACTTTGGAATCAGACACAGATCATCCTAAGTCCCAGTCCACCTGTTTATTAATTGTGGGAGTAGATGCACAGGAGGAAACAGATATTACAACTTGGCCATATGTCCAACCCCAAATTGCCAAATAAGTTTGCATTTCATATATGGAAACAATAGAGTCAGGGCCATGGAATTTTGCTGGATATGTGTCCCTAACCCCTAAGAAACCCATGTTTTTTTTTTTTTTTTCTGCTTTATGATATCTGCAATGTGAAAAACCTGTGGTCAGTATAAAGTGAGAAAGAATGATCTTCTTTGGGACACTTCCTGGTTGGAGCTTCCTTCTCCCACTCAGGGTATTGTTTCATCTAACTTTAGGTCTGAAGAGGAATATTATTGGGGAACTCTATCCCTCAACACTAGCATATAAAGAGATAGATCACACTCTTTAAGTCTCTGACAATAGGGGACCTGTAGTCCTCAAATGTGGAGTGTGGCTACTGTCAAATGAGAAATGGTGGAGAGAGTCAAACTTGAGGGTGTAGTTCCAAAAGCACATATACTTCATTCATAGTATTTTATAAGTCACATAAAGGTAATATTCTTGAAAGGCTGTTTATGGTCTTAATATCAATTCCAACTCTTTTGTTTTATACTATCAATACTAGAAATATTTAAATTACTCTTGCGCCTTAGGTGTTTCCATTGGATAATGTTGCCTTAAGGGGTTATTCCCATTCAAAGTTGTCTGTCTCCTAATAAGAACAGAGAGTAGAAAAGTTAAATAATATTTTATAGTAATTGTCATATTATTTTCATTCTTGAACAATATACTGGCACACATAATCCATAAAATGAAATGACATTGTGCGTTATGTTAAATGGAAGTGTTCTGCTGGTTACACTATATTCCATTTTTGGAAGAAAATATCGCCTTAAAATATCAGCAGCCTCAGGCTTTGGGGAGCAATTACCAAGCCTCAAAAAAAAAATGCAAAATGCTGCAACCAAGAACCTGTCCTTCTGGCCTTATTCATGCCTGGATTGGATACTATGCACTGTCATTCACAGAGAAGGATTTCTGACTCCAGGGGCAGGTCTGAGGCCATGTCTAATCAGGAGCAGTTAGATCTGTCCCATGCTGTGGGCTGCCAGGGAGGTGGGGGCAGACTTCCGCCACATTCCCTGTTTCCCCTGAGTTCACTATATCAGTCATTTGACTCTCTGCATTCACTCCTGCTTTGGAGTCCCATGTTGGTCTTCTGTGCATGGGATGAAGATCCCTAGGGACAAGGACTGGCTCCCGAGCAGCAGGAAATGATGAGTGGGCAGTGGCATCATGAGCATGGGAAGGGAGGATTTTGGAACTGTGGAACTGGCTGTGAAGGAACTGGAGCTGGCAGACCCGGACTCTCTGCAGTCTCTGGAGTCTGCAGGCCTGAGTCCTCCTGTGGAGCAGTGCACCCCATGCTGGTGATTGACAGATGGGCCCATTATTATGATCAAATCTCCACAGTCATTTTCTGTGGGAATGCAGCTGCCGTCTAAAGGGACCTTGCTTCCTCCTGAGCTAGCTAATTTTGTTTTTCTTTTTCTTTTTTTGTTGTATGTGTTGCTGGAAGTTGAACCTTGGGATACTTTATTACTGAGATATAACCCTAGTACTTTTTATTTTTAATTTTGACACAGGGTCTAAGTTAGTTGGTGAGATTGGCCTTGTTATGGCTTGATTTATCTAGACTTTTCTATTGCAATTAAGTGTATAATTTTTAAATATATATGAATTTATATATGGATTTTGTATATATTGTGATTCCTTGATGATTATTTAAATAGTAGTTTCACAATATACATGAATATCAGATAATGATAAGTACTCCTTTTGCTCTTATAATTGAAAAATTTTTTGGCTAAAATTATGTATAATTTTGTAGATGAATTTTAGAACTTTTTGATTTAGTTTCTTATTTCATTAACAGCAAAGCATGTTGATTTGTTAATTATTGCATTATAGTTACACATAATATTTGGCTTCATTTTGATATAATCATAGAAGCAAGGAATATGGTTTGCTCCATTTTATTACCCAGTAGTTTCACTTTCCCTCTCTTTCTACCACCTCTTCCATTTATTTAAAATTTTATAAATTATTATTTTATAGATACACATAAAAGTAGAATTTACTCTGATATATTCATATAGGTACATAGCAATTTTACTGGAATATATTGTAGGTTAATTTTGGGGAAAATTTTCTTCTTTGTAATGATTAGTTTTATCATCTACACATGGGATGTGTGTTTTTATGTGTTTCTGATGATATTTATTTTCTTATAAATTCTACATATTTTCTTTCTAAAAATATATACATGTGAAATATCACATGCATATTGCACATATACAAAACTTAATCATGGTGTTTTATACTATTTCTTAAACTTAATATACTATAACTAAAAATGTGACTGGCTCCTAGTAACCATTTTTCCCACAGATTATTATTTACATCTTCCAAGATGTATATTCTCTTTAACCAGGTCCCTGGGATTGTATGGTTAGTGTTCAGGTGAGTAATGTTGTGTTCTTGCATGTTATCATGGTCACAAATGCTGTAATTTCTTTCAGTTTCTGTGACAGTGAGCATCATATATCTTCAATAGCAATAATTTCCACAAATAACATTAAACTTGAGTTTATGAATATTCACTTGTTTTATATCATCAATTTTATTTAATTGTGTCTATGATGGAATTTTATTTTATATATTTCTCTAAATATTTTTAATAATCTTTAGATTTTGATTTTTTTTATGATTATTGAAATTTTAGAGAGGTCCCTTGTATTAATTGGCAGTTCAAGGCATTTTCCTGCATTTCTTTTGTTTCTGCCTTCAAAGATAAGAAAGTGTATCCAAAATGGTAGATAAATTTGGATTTCAAGAAAAAAATGTTTTGCTTTTAATTATTAAAAGATTGCATTTTTATCCCCATGGGTGTGTGTTGTAGGCATCTTGTATGTTTTGTATTTGGAGGTTTTTTTTCAAATGAAATTCTACAGTTTATATTTGAAAATTCTAACAGGAAATATAAATAAGAAAACTCTCACTTCTCTACAGCTGCAGAAAAATGAATATATTTACTCAAAATCATTGACTAAGTAAATTCTTGAATGACACATTCACTAAAATATCCACTCTCTTCCTTGAAGACTTTTAAAAATGGTTTTGACAGTGAATCATGCATTCTCTTTTCTGGGTTTTAGACATTAATACAAAATCATATAGAATAAGATTTGGCAAATCCTAGAAATAAACATCATAATTTATTGTTTTCTAGTGATATGTTGTAGAGATAGCAAAAAAAGGACATATATTTTTAGAAATAGTTACATATTTTTCTTCAAAATTTCTCATGAGCCTTTTAGATTTATTTCTTTTCTGAGTCATACTCAGACTCTGGGAATGTGATGTGCTTTTTTTGTACCCTGTAATCTGCAAGCATTTACTTCAAAAGAACTCTAGGAACTGATAGCTCAGCTTTCCAAGAATTACTTAACATGAAAGAGTAAAAAAAAAAAAAAAATTGTTTTGCTCCTAGGATGTCTTCTCTAGGTACTCTCTTCAAGATGGAAATAAAATAATATTTCTTTAGACACATCCTCTACATCAGGAGCAAATCAGTTTTTGAGGCACTTTGAAGGAATTTCACATATTTCCACCTCTGGTTAGTTCTCTCTGTGCAGCTGAGTTGCCATTTAATATCCAGAAACCTGTGTTTTCTCATCTTTAAAATGGGAATAATTTTGGAGGACACAGATGAATCATGCTCATCATGAGACTAGTAATACATGTATGTGCTGTGGCCACAGCTGACAAAGCACGTGGAAAATGCTGTGCAGATACTGATTTTTTAACTATTATTTGCCACTCACATGAATTTTCTTTCAAAATTTTGTAATAATCTTTTTAGTGTAGACACCAATGTCATCAACATTCCCAAAATAAAAGTTTGAATCTTTCTTTTCTAAATTCCAAATTCAAATTCTTGGTGCTTCAAGGTGGTACAACAAATTGCTTCCTTGTACTGCTTTTACTCTTTGTCCCCAATAAAGGAGTTGTCTGCTCCATTTCTCTATGACCCATGTTCAGCTATTTTTAGAAAATGACATAGAAATCAGTATTATTTGCTGGTTTGTAAAGAAGGGTTGAGATTACTTCTGACTGGTGTCATTTCTTTTTATAAACTGAAACAGGATTTCTCCAGGTGTGAGAAGAGGTGTCCCATCAATAATCAGGTATATAAAAAGGTTTTGTTTATATGTAATATATGAGCATATTATATATATATATATATATATATATATATATATATACACACATAGGCTCAGGCCAGTATCTTACCTACTTCTTTTCTTTTCTTTCTTTCTTTTTTTAAGTTGTAAATGGTCATACTACCTTCATTTTATTTATTTTACTGTGGTGCTGAGGATTGAACCTATGTGAGGGAAGCCCTCCACCTCTCAGCTACAACCCCAACCCCAGCCCTACATAAACTGTCATAGTCACAGAAAAAAAGGAAGTCATACATCAATGCATTTCCTAATGACATTGATGGGGATATCAGGTAGGCAGCTATGGCAGAGTAGGGAAACATCTTCTACAGGTTTTGGGTATTAATGCAATCTTAACTGCAGAGATAGAGGATGGAGGTTTGCTAAGTTTAATACTTTTGAAAAGTTTATCCATTATTCACTAGACTGTTAGGTCAGATGGAGAAGTTAAAATAAGTGGCTTATTAAAGGGCCTAAAATAAATCAAGGAAGGTAATTTTGGTTTTCAACCTACAATATTCTGTCTCCACAATCTTGATGTTCTGAACAGCAAAGGTTAAGCAGGCTACAGGATCTTTAATACAGATGCAGCTTCTGTAGAGAACTTCAGTTTACATACATAAAAATAAAAAAATATGGTCCACACCTATAGTCCCAGCACTGGGAGGCAAAGGTAGAAGTAGCTGAGGAGTTTGAGATCAATCTGGGCAAGACAGCAAGTTCCTTTCTCAAAATAAAAGAGCAAAGAATCAAAATGCATTTATTCTATTCATTTTTTTAAAGATTCAATTTTTTAAAAAAAATTGCTTTTGCTTTTTATAATTTTTTTCTCTTTGTAGATGATCACCATACTTTTAATTAATTAATTAATTTCTATGTGGTGCTGAGGATCAAAACCAGTGCCTCACATGTGCTAGGCAAGTGCCAATGAGCCCAACCCTACTTTATTTTTCTAAAATTTTTATTTTATGGTACTAGGGAGTTTATTTTTTTATTTTTTATTAATTCTTTTTATTTTTACAGACTGCATTTTTTTTTTTTTTGCAGTGCTGGGGATTGAACCCAGGGTCTTATACTCGGAAGGCAGAAACTCTACCCACTGTGCTATATCCCCGGTCCCCAGAATGCATTTTGATTCATTGTACACAAATGGGTTACAACTTTTCATTTCTATGGTCATACACAATGTATATTCACACCATTCATATAATCATATATATACATAGAGCAATACTGTTTCATTCTAGTATCTTTCAATCTGCCACCCCCTCTAACCCCATTTTTCTCCAAAGTTTCTTCATTCTTCTCTTTGCCCACAAAACCCCTCCTCATTATATCTCATCAGTCACTTATCAGAGAAAACAATTGACCATTGGCTTTTTGGGTTTGTCCTATTTCACTTAGCATGATATTTTCCATCTTCATTCATTTACCATCAAATGTCATAATTTTATTCTTCTTTATGGCTGTGTAATATTCCATTGTGTATATATACCACAGTTTCTTTATCCATTCATCAATTGAAGGGCATCTTGTTTGGTTCCACAATCTACCTATTGTGAAATGAGCTGCTGTGAACATTGATGTGGCTGCATCACTATAGTATGCTAATTTTAAGTACTTTGGATATAAACTGAAGAGTGGGAGAGCTAGGTCAAATGGTGGGTTCATTCCAAGTTTTCTGAGGAATCCCCATATTGCTTTCCAGGGTGGTTGCACCAATTTGCAATTCCACCAGCAATGTACAAGTGTGCCTTTTTCCCCACATCCACACCAACACTTATTATTGCTTGTATTCTTGATATTTTCCATTCTAATTGTAGTTAGATGAAATCTTAGGGTGGTTTTAATTTTCATGTCTCTAATTACTATGGATGATGAGCACAATTTCATGTATTCGTTGATCACCTTTTTGTCTTCTTCTGTGAAGTGTCTGCTCAGTTCCTTAGCCCATGTACTGATTGAGTTCTTTGTATTTTTGATGTAAATTTTTTAAGTTCTTTATAAACTTTGGAGATTAGTGCTCCATCTGAGGTGTGTGTGGAATAGATTTCCTCCACTCTGTAGGCTCTCTTTTCACCTTATTGATTATTTCCTTTGCTGGAAAATGCTTTTTAGTTTAATCTATTCCATTTATTGATTATTGCTTTTATTTCTTGTGCTCTGGGAGTCTTTTTAAGGAAGTCTGGTCCTAAGTCAATGTGGTGGAGATTTGGGCCTTTTTCTTCTATTTGGTGGAGGGTCTCAGGTCTAATTCCTTGATCCTTGATTCATTTTGAGTGAAGTTTGCCACTTGCCGCCGTCCAGAGGAACAAACGACATGTACTCTTCAGAAGTTCATGAAGCAGCTTCCGCTTTATTCAGATAACATCCTCAATATATAAGCAGTCTCATGCATAAGCAATTGTAATCAGATATGTTCATCCAATCCTATTAAAGGTCAAGCGATCATGAGCTCAAGCACACATGTACGATATATCTGTCCACATGCTAGGCAGCTGAACTAATTATCATACAGCCAATGGTACATGCTATGATCGCCCACCGCCCACGGGGACAATCACAACGCATAAGCTCTTCTTGATCACAGGAACCAAAAGCAGTTTATTCCCCAAGTCTCAGACTTATATTGAGAACATCAGCCTATCAGAGAGTAGACTACCAGGAAAGTCAGCCTATCAAGGTACAGTCTCCAGGCAGATACCAGGATCACCTCATGTATAACAGCCAACCAGTCACTTCCTAAAACTTGTATATGAGTACAGCTATGTCTGGCAAGCTGCCAGGTGCCATCTTAGAGATTAGGTCATGGTGCAGCTCTGGGGCCCTCAGAGCCCACCCCTGACAAAACGCTTCCTGTTTTTCTCAAGGTGCATTCAGCACGCCCTTTGGCTCTCTGCCAGTCGCCATCTTAGATGCATGTGGTGTAAACCTGGGCCCTGGGTCTCACCCACCACAGAATTTAGTACAGGGTGAGAGATAGGGGTTTAATTTCATATACTTGCTTTTCTTTTAGGTGAGGAATACAATTTCTTACCTGTATTTCTTCTCAGGTCCAAAAAACAGGACAGACACTGCCCTGAGTGAAAACAGGAAACTTTAAGCAGAAAGCATCCAGAGGTAGGTTTTCTCCTTCCAAATGCTGGCCATGGTCCATTCCATTCCTGATACCAGAAAGCAAGCAAAATATAATAATATGCACTCACACACACATACCCCCATCCACAGAAATCCTGCCTTTTTGAATAAGTGCTACTACTAAAATTCTAAAATAATAAGAAAAGTTGTATGAGTCATGTGTCATGTGGTGTAGTGGAGGTGTTTGGGCTTTTAAATTAGACACAATTTTTTTTTTTTGTACTCTGGATTAAACCCAGGGCCACATAACCATTGAACCACATACCCAGAACTTTTTTTTTTTTAATATTGTTTTTAGTGACAGGTTCTTGCTAAGTTGCTGAGGCTGACTTTGAACTTGCAATTTGCCTGACTCAACCTTCCATGCTCCTGGGATTACATGTGTGTGCCAACATGCCTGGAAACAAATTTCATCTTGACTCCAACCCCACTTGCTTATTTAGGGACTTTCATCATAGGAAGAAAAATATCATGGACTGGCAATTATGTCTAAAGCCAAATTGTCAAATAATGTTTTGTTCTTTAATCCTGAATTCTTACTGGCCCCTAAAGTGGATCATATGTCAGCAGTAGACTCCAGAAGTCCTGTCCTGTTTCTGCAGAATATCTTCAGCTGCTACCTGAAATCCTATTTGAGCACATATATGCCAGCATTCCAGCACATTCCCAGATTGTGTGGTGCATTTTGGAGAGGGATGATCATCAGAATTACAACCCCATGTATTGTTTTTCTGCATGAGGAGGACTGTGGTCTGTAGAATGTAGGTGTCTCAGATCTTCTTTCATCCTGAGCTTGTTTTATTTTTTTGGTGTGATGGTGGTACTGTGCTTTGAATCCAGAGATCCTTTACCACTAACCTACATCCCCAGTACTTTGTATTTTTTATTTGAAACACATGCTGAGTCTGGTCTTGAACTTGTGCCCAATCTCACAAGTTACTAGGATTACAGGTGTGTGTCACTCTAGCTGAATGCTCCTGAATGTTCTAAATGTATGGGAAGCAAATGTGAACTCCAGAACTCTGTCTCCCAGCCTAAGTCTTTATATACATATGTCAATAAAATCCTAAAATTCCAGCTCCCTGACCATATTCCCAATTACAACTTTTCCTCTCCTCAGTATTATCAATTATTTTCCCCTATTACATTTCAAATGAGCAAAGTATTTTTATTGTTTTTAACCAAGAGCTGGATAGAACTTTCTAAAGGATTTGTTTTCTGGTTGGGTGCAATGGCTCATGTCTATAATCCCAGAGATTCAGTTGGCTAAGACATGAAGATTGCAATTTCAAGGTCAACATAGGCAACTTAGAATGACCTGTCTCAAAATTTTAAAACATGGGCGGAGTATGCAGCTCAGCTTTAATATGCCCCTGTGACAAAAACCCAGTATCATTATGAGCATTAATTATGAGCATTTCACATGACAGAAATTAGAGAAAAATCACTTGACCATTGCAAAAATATGTGCTTATGCTCTCCTTTCGTCTCTCCAAGGCCTGAAAACTTGTCACAATGTCTTTGTGTTGAGAAGCCCCTTGGTGGAATTTATGTCAGAAGGTTCTCCTTCCCCCCTCTGGTAATTTCCTGATGCTGTGTTTCAGAACTGATACAAGGATCCCACAACTGGCACTTCTAATGTCCCTCGAGTGTTTAGTGAATATCAAGTCTAGTGAATGTCAGTACTTGGGGCTTATCTTGTTAGAGAGTAGACTAAATTTAGGGACTCTAGTTTTTCAGGGAAGTAGTCAAGTGCCATAAAGCTGGGAGATATCTCGTGGTGTGCCCTTCATCCAGAAGTCACTTCAGTTGTTCCCTGACCTTGGCTACTGTGAATACTGCTCCAATGAAGATGAGAATGCAACCATTTATTTAACAAACTGATTTTACATAGTTTGAAAATGCACACTGAGTTATTATTGTGTTATTTTTTAAAGAACTTTCAACTTTCAAGGCTTTTTACAAATTAGCTCTACTGAAATCATATTCTAGTACAGCTTGGAAATGTTTATTTTATTCATATTTATATAATTGGGTTATTAGCTATTCTTTCATTTTTTTGATAGCAGCTGTTCTAACAACTGCACTCAGGCTGCAGAAGTTCTCATAGTTGAGTGCTGCTCTAAATTTATGTTGAAAGTTTGTTAGAAACCAGGCTGCCTTATGCTCATTGAAAGGTGATGTGAAACTATTTTAGAAATAAACAGGAATCTGTATGTTTAAACCTTTTTCTTCACTCCTGGTGGGGATTGCAGCCCTTAAAAATTCTTGTATACCAATGTGGAGCCACATCTTTGTGATATAGAGAGATCTGCACATGTGCATTTGTCATTGCTCCCAAATCCTGGAAGATTAGTATGTAGTTCATTGAATGAAAAAAGTTAGATTTTGGACAAATTCTTTACAGAAAAATTTGGTTAGCCCTGGAGATATTCATGAGGTGAGCTGAGGAAGAGGGCTCATGTAGTATTTCACTACCACTTGGGCTGCAGTCATTGACTGTGTTTCCCTTGTTAATTATTTGGTGCTGGATAGATTGAAGCTCAACTGTTAGCAAAAGCATTTTGCAGATTATGCTGGGAAATACCTTTTAGGAAAAATTGGAACCCTTGAGATTTCACACCTATTCTTCACTGGTCCAAAGGTATAAACCAATGGATCTTGCATTTTAGAAAGACACTCATTTTCTCTGATCTTGACACTCATGTATATCTAGTCCTTTTTTCTATGTGCACCAGTTAAATTAAAATTCATACTATAGATAATTTAGAGTTAAATGTGCTATATTTATGACTGAAATGGTCTTTCTCTATTCAGGGTGACAGTAGATTAAGAATTGTGTTTCAGTTATATAAGGATCATTGCTCAAGGAATGCAAATTCCCCAGGACATCCCAACTTTTCCTACTTTTCTGATGGCATTTTTTTTGTTTGTTTTATATGCCTCTAATCAATTTGTAAATTTAAGAGGTATTCAAAATATTATAGATTTATTTGGTGTATTCATGAGTGGATCAAGAGTTAGGAGGTTCATATATTGCTATATTTTTATAATCATCCCTCTTAATATCTGATTTCTGGTGGGTGGTGCTGAGGTATAATCCCAGTGTCACACACATCCTGCATATAATCGTAACCAGTGTTTTGTGGTTCTAGTTCTAATATCTACCTTTAAGTTGGATTGTGTTACTCATTCACAATAATTTTCTTGATATAATTGGATTTATATAGGCCTTTTTATTGCACTTAATAAAAACAATATTTACATACATGTGGATTTACCTATGTAATTTTCTCTATTGTGATTTCTTTATCTTTATATTATCACAATATTATAATTTTATAACATATAATAGAGTCAGGTAATGATACCTGGTACTTTTGCTTTTATATTTCAGAGAGTTCTTGGCTAATTATATATATGTATAACCTTCCAGGAGAATTTTAGATGATTTCACTTTGTTCCCTTCTTTAATTTTGTTGTGATATTATTATAGATTAACTTGGGTAAAATAGTCATCCTTATATTGATAATTTTATCATCTATACTTAGAGTGTACAATTGGTTCTTTGATATACTTGCATGTATTTTTATTTTCTCAAATTCTGCATTATTAAATATGCTTACATATGAAATACAACATTCATGTGACATCTTTATAAAATGTTTTTTAGTATTTGTCAAGCTGGATATAACAAAAAATTTCCTGGCTTCTAGAACCTTTATTTTTCACAGTTTATTTTTGTTTTACTTCCTAAAAGTACATCCCTTTTAACCATGCCCCTGGGTTTCAACTCTGGAGGAATATATGGTTATGTCCTCATATGTCCAGGAGTTGTAATTTCAGCCTCTGTGTCTGGTGGTGGTGTATCATGTATGTTTGATTTAAAAAAAAAAAGTTTCTGCACATGGATAATAAGAGCTTAAAATATATCTTCCCTTTATGAGAATGCCTTTATTCCACATGTTCATCAATACTATTTAATTTTGTGTACACAATGTGATTTTATTTTACATTACCTAATCTCTAAAGATGTTTAGTTTTTCATGGTTATGGAACACTTAGGTATCTCGTATTTAAAGTTACTTTTCAAGTCTGTTGCCTGCTTTTCTTTTGCAGTCTGTATTTTTCTTTCTTTTCATAAGGGTTTGATTATATGTGAAGCAATTAGGTCATTTGTCCTTGCACTATTGCATGGAATCACTTGATGAATAGAATTTTTATTTTAATATTATATAGTTTATAAATTTAAAAGTATTATTTTGCATAATTTTTAAATTTTAAATTTTTTGTTGTTCATTTTCCCTTTTGTGATATTGGGGATTGAAACTTGTGTACTATTAGTGAGCTATATCTTCTGCTCTTTTTCAATTTTATTTTCAGACACACTTTGCTCAGTTTCTTGGGTTAGCCATAGACTTGTGATCCTCATGCCTTAGCCTCTAAAATACTGGACATTTCATGTGTGCACCACCATATGCATCCTGTCTCACTCTTTTGTATGTCTATATTAGGATGCTTTATCTTATCTTTTATATTTTGCTATTATTTATAATTCTTATATTTATATTTAGTATGTGAAAATGGGTTATGTGATATGAATAAAGGATACAAAAACATTTTTATTATCAAGCAGGTATCCCAGTATTCTAGCATCTTTCTTTGGAAAGAATGCCATTTTTCCTCTTCCCTGCACTACAATCTCTGTGATTTAAAACTGTCTAAATAGTGAGAGACATATTAAGAGTTTTCTCTTGAGATCCACAATGTATTCACTTTATTATGAGTTCTGCACTGACTGTTTTCACTTCATATCATCAGTCTTTTGTGGCATCATGGTTTTGGTCAGTGGTAGACTTCATGTACAATGATGGAATGTATATATCAAATAGTCTCAGCATGTAGTAGTCTGTACTGCCTAGATTCTTATCATTACACTCAGATTTTAGAAAATAGCAGAATCATCTTAAAATAAATTTTCCAGAATATATTAACTTCAAGTGAGACATCATTATATGTATGCATATATATGCAATTACATAGTATATAATTGATATAGTTTTTACTTGTTGAATTTTTGAATTTACCAGAGTTTTTTCAATTTCATTTGCTCTCTTTTCTTTTCTTTTCTTTTTTTTTTTCTAGTACTGTTGATTGAACCCAGGGCACTTAACCACTGAACCACATCCCTAGTCCTGTTTTACATTTAAGTTAGAGACAGGGTTTCAGTGAGTTTCAAAATGACTCACTAAATTGCTGTAGTTGTCTTTGAACTCTTGATCCTCCTGCTTAAGCCTCCTGAGTCACATAAATTAAAAAATTAAAAATAGAATGTTCCCAAATGTTCTTTTAAATTCCTCCTTTCACTTTTCTTCACAGTCATTCATGTAATAAATTTGATTTTATTGAGCACAGCAAGAACAGGCAAACATTGAAATTATAGAGATCCTTGAGTTACCATAAAGGAAACATACCATGTGCATTGCTTACACCAAGAAATAGAACATTAATTATGACCTGATGACCCATTATGCCTTCTTCCTCTTAGTACCCCTTCATAATCCCTATTGGTAAGTTCTCTTTTTCTTTTCTATATACTATTATTTATCCTTTTTAAAAAACAAAACAAGCAAAAAATAAAACAGAAGATTACTCCCTCTCTACTCACTAATGTAAAATTGGAGAAGAAAGTGGAAGCTGTGGGCTTGTTTCCAACCCTGACTCCACCCCAGCCTCCTGCTCTGTGATAGGAGAGGATGTGAGGTAAATCTAAAGATGAAGAAGGAAAAGGCTGGATCAGGATGCAATGCTGGAGACTTCTAAGAGAGGTTACCAGACTATAAGTGACATGAGGGAGCAAAAGAGCAAAGAAGGGGAGAAGTGCAACTGTTTACCAGTGCAAAGCTCAAATGGACAACGCAAGATGGTGTAACAATGACAGGTGAAAATGGGAAGGCTGGAGTTAAATGAGTGGCATCTCTTGTGCAGGTAAAATGTCCACAGTCTAGTTTTTTTACACTCTCACTTTACAAGGGGCATCCTATCCCAAACCCATTGGAAGGGTTCTCATGCTTTCACCCCACTTTCTTATTTATGCCATTTCACTTTATCTTCTCTCTCCTGTTCCTTTTTGTCTTCTGCATATTGTTTATTTCCCTCCTCATCCTCAGCAGGTTCTTTTCCTCCTCAACCCCCTTCTTGGCCTCTTTTACCACTTCTTTATTTTGCTCTTTCCATTTTGCTTTATCCTTCGTATTCTTCTTATCCTTCAGTTCCTTTGTGCTAAATGGATCACTGTCTTATGCTTTTCTCTGAGATGCTGCTGGGGTTCTGTTTGAACTTACATAAAACTTCATCCAGATTGAAGGGCCTTAACCTGCACAGTGTGGAGGCAGCTGGAGGTAACTTTCCCAGTGGTAAAGGCAGCAATGTTGGGGACCAGTTAGAGCATTCTCATAGAATCATTTCCCCACTTCTCTTCTGTCTAGGGGATGAATTAATGGTTCATAGTGTATGCCTGAGTAGATAGCACCACCCCATTTTCCAAAGTAGTTTTAATTTTTTATCTTGCACACAGGTCTGACAATTTTGATCACTTAACATCTCTGTGACCATTAGACTTTTTGTATGTGTGTTATTGTTTTTTTCTTTCCTGACTAGTGTATATTAGTGTTTTAGCTTGAATTTTAGCTTCCTTAAATATTATTGCTTTATACTCATATTCATTTTTTTTTCATTTTAATGTTTCCTTCTATGTGAAAACTTTTGAAATTTCTCATCTCTGCTGTACTCTGTTGAGATATATATTTCCCCAAAGAAATGGTTGAGAGTGGGTTTCTCAGCCTTTTGTGGTATATCTCAAGTGGAAATCACACCCCAAAGGAAGGAGAAACCTCCTATCACTATATGGTCAAGCTGAGAATTTCAAGGACTGTACCTTGATTCTCATCTCTATATAGTCTTATCACCTTTTATGTGTCAGACAGGTGTAGGACAGGGAGTGTCATGAGTGTCATTTTAACTTCCCAAAGGCAGTTTGCAATTCTAGTGTACAAGTCAAATATTTTATTTGTTCATTTTAAGGCCTCATACAGAAGTTTACATACTAATCCAAAATTAGGAACCAGTATCTGACTCTTTAAGTTAGATATTTTATGGCTTTGACCAAAATTAGTTACAAGAGTAATTTCAGAGAAGGAAAAGTTTATTTTAGGGCTTACTGTTTCAGAAGTCTCAGTGCAGAGATGTTTGATTCCATTCCTTAGCGACTGGGATGAGACAGAACACCATGGCAAGAGAGTGTGGTGGAGAAAAGCATCTGGGAAGATGGTGCCAGGGTCTCTTCTCCTTCTGCCATACCCTCCTTGCCTGAAGTTAGGATTCCATTCCTATCAGAGGCTTAACGCACTGAATAGGCAAGACTCTCATAAACTAATTATTTAATATTTGAACCTTTTTGCCTTGTCTAATGCATGAGCTTTTGGGGGAGAACAAATATCTAAATCATAACACTGACATTTACAGGAACCCATGTAACTGTCTTTGGTTTCTGATTTCTATAAGGCTTAAGATAAACTTATAGAAGTCAGGATAAGTCTTCTTTAAATCTGACATCAAAATTCAGGTCCATTTGGTAATCTGGAATCCCAGATAGGCGAATTGTTTGCAAAACTCAGCCATTTTAGTGGACATTTTATATCTACATGAGGTGAGGTGTTTCATTGAAGCAAAACAGTATCTAAAAATCTGAGTTCACACTTGGACTTGGTTATAAGCAGATCATCCTCACATTGTGAAAGGATTTCTCGATCCAGTCATGAACCTCACTAGCAATTTTGATAGACTTGTATTTAAAAAGTTACAAAAAATAAATTTCTATGTAAGATAATCCAGTAGTACTGAATTGTTACTCATCTCTTAAAATTGTTACTTTTAGGCAGCCATTGTTACCTGGCATTACCATTAGTAAAGGATATGAATTTGGTATTATTGGATGATTATCTGAAACAGTAACTTTAAACTCTCAGATCTTGCACAAATTAGTATGCATCAGTGGGTTTTTTGAAAAAAAAGTATTTAAACAGAAGAATTTGGTTATTGCAGGCTGTTTGGCAAATACAACCAAATCTATCTTTTAAGAAATTGACCACAAGGGACTTCATCCCTATTAATACTTCATTCTTAAGGGGGTATTGTTTCTTCTTGGGTGATTGTCACCTTCTTAAACAAAATATTGTTTGAGATAATATTGATCATCCTTCTCATGGTCCCTTTGACCATTATAGCCTTATTTATTTATTTATTTTGACCATGGATGGTACCCACGGATACATATCCTTTAGACTTTTCCATTCTTGTTTCTTATTTTGAGTCAGGGTCTCACTCAGTTTCTTAGGGCCTTGGTATGTTGCCTAGGGTGGAATTGAAATTACAATCCTCTTGACTTCTCCTCCCAAACAGCTGGGATTAATGATATGTGCCACTGTGCCTGACTCAGTCATTTTTTAAAAGAACTTCTCTACCTCAATTTGATTTATGTTTTAAAAAATTGAATATTTTTTTTATTTTTTATACATAAAAAATTATATTTAATGTATAAAAAGTTTATATTGTTATATATGTACACATAAAATACAAGTATCACTTAATTCAAATGACTTTGCTGTTGTCTTAACATATTTCCATTGCTCTTCTCATTTACAATAACTACCCTGCTCTGATAAATGTTTTAACATTCAAACTCTTTTTTGACCTTAATAATTCTTTAAATCTGTATTCCAGATCAAATAAAATTTTGTAAAAATGGAGTTCTACTATTTAATGGACACTTCATAAAATATCGTAATAATATTATTACTGCTATCACATTTTTGGTTTAATGACTTAAGATATGAAAACCTCATAGAGTGATATGTACACATGTGAAATAATCAAAAAAGATTATTATCAAGGCAGGCAAAATGGTGTATTAGACTGAGGCAGCATGTCTTCTAGGTCAGTTACTCAGAACTCATATAGCAGAAATAGTATTTCTCTCTGAGTCTCCAAGTGAAAACTCCTGAGACTGGAGGGCCAATGTGCTCTTGCTGAACGAGATTGTTCAATTCACTAAGTTGATCTAAAAAAATTTACTACAAGTTTACCAATCATCAGTGGAGAGCCAAACTAGGAGTCTTCTTGCCAGTACACTACAGCTGTGAAAATGAGTAGTGGAAACCCAGATCTGAGAGATGATTGTGAGTCCTGCATAAACCTCTCTGAGCCTAACAAAGACTTAACTGAGCTTCACAGATCCAGGGAAAATAAAAAACCAAGAGTATTTTTGCCTTGGTAAACTCCAATTGGAGAGGCTAGGGCTAACCCAACTCTCTCCAATGCTGTGAGTCCTGTGACTCAAAGGAGCTCATAAGACCAGCTACAATGGATCAGAAATTTGATAGGGTTAATTTCAGGGCACTTGGTTCTCTGACTACCTGACTGGTCTTTGGCATTTCCAAGATCAAAGCAACCACTTTTCCCTTGCATACACCTAGTTTGACAACTGCTGAGTCAATGACACCCACCCATTATAAGGTACTCCCTATTCCTGGTACTGCCAGTTTTTGACATACAAGTGACCCTGACCTTCCCTACCTGACTGGTCCCTGGGATCCCAATCTGTCTGGACCCCTGGAACCCTGGGACACAGTCAACCAACCCCTTCAAACTCACATCCTGACCACTGCTTGATTTACTAGGTCTGCAATTTCACTACTTGGTACATAGTTCAGCCTGCCAGGCTGCAATGTCCTTACCAGGTTAACCTGACCCAGGTACCCACATTGCTCTCTCACCCACAGGCTGTCCCAACCAGCCCACCATTTCACCAACTGACCTGTTCAGTCCATCACAGATTGACATCTGCGAGGCTTTAGAAGAATATTAATTCAACAATGCCAGCAACTCACCACAAAGTAAAGCATCAAGAACCTCAATAAAACTAAGTCCTTGCATCTGGGAATTCCACCTATGGAAACTTCTCTCACAGAACCCAATTGGGAGCATATGCCGGTAATGGATGGACAGCTCTTCCCATTCCACCCCTTACAAATCTCACAAGAAGAGAAGTTTAGAAATCTTAGAACCCAGCTGGCAAATTGGTGAGCAACACACTAAAAAGGAAGGACTCAACAGTCCAGGCCCATAGGCCCATATGAACACTCAGTTCACACCCCTAGAAAAAACAAAATCAGTCGGGGACAGACAGCAAACACATATGCTCAGTATTTGTCCAACATAGTCAAAACAAGTCCACAATTTCATAACTTTTCATCCAGATTGTTCACATTTTTTTAGTTATGTTTTGTTTTGATTTGGTGTTCCATTTTACTTGAATTTGTACTGATTCATTCAAGAACACCTATACATAAAAAGATTTGTTTCTCTTTCCTAATTTTTAGCCTTTTTGTTGAAGATATTTATTTTTCATGGCCAGTTTTTTGAGTGTCAAGGTTTTTTAACAGCATAGTTTCATTTTGTTTTGTTTTTTCCACCACTGAATTCTCTATTTCCATTCCCTTTTCTATTGTGACAACCAAATTCTATCCTTATTCTTTCTTTCTATTCTTTCTTTTATTTTTCTCCCCCTTCCTTATTAACAACACATCGTATTACCACTGCATTTGTCCTATCTACCCTTTAAAATTGCAAACATTTTCTACCTTGCTATCTCTTCTTTCCTCATACTGAATTCTATCCTTAATATCTCTTAATGCTATTTGATATATATATAATGTCTTCCCCTACCACCAATGACAGACCAGTAATTAAAATGGCAGAAGTCATAGACAACACCTATTTTTTGACTTTGTGCCAGACATAATTTATGATTACTTATTTTTTACTGATGGAAATCACTGATCTTTCCATTTCTGCATATTACACCAAGTAACACTGTAGATGTCAAAATAGGAACTAAGTACCTTATCTACTGCTATATATTTTTGGCATAGATTTTTGTGTATCATTGGTCTCTGTCCCCAAACTGAGGTGTTTACAACATAGGGGCACTATATAAATTCATAAGTTAGAAACTCTACTTATTCAGATCCATCCAGATACATGGGTGGACACACAAACAATATGAGAAATGAATGGAGCACATCATACCAAACAATATAGATTACCTCAACAACAGACTCCACTGACACAATAGAGGAAATGCCAAAGATAAAATTTTGAAAGTTCATTGTTAACTGATCTATAAGATAAAAGAAGACAAAATAAATGAAAGCAGAGAGAAAATACAAGAAATGAAAGGTAACTTCAATAAGTAGATATAGATCTTGAGGAAGAATCAATTGGAAATTCTCAAAATGAAGGTATTATTAAACCAAATTAAAAATCCAATGGAAGTCATCATTAACAGACTAGACCACATGGAAGATAGATTTTTCAAGACTTAAGACAAAGTACATAATTGTAAAACAAAAAAATGACTACAGATAAAACATGTTAAAGGACTCTGAACAGAAATTTTAAGATGAATGTTCTGAAATACAGACTAAATAATGCAC